>NC_057811.1:378561316-378757418 GCF_018294505.1 Triticum aestivum
GAGTTAAGGAAGAACCAGCCACAGCGGGGAGGGGGGCTCGCCGGAGAGGTACCCCACTATCTATCTTAGGGTTCAGGGTGGGGGCGGTGGTCGCCGGCGATGGTGGGGCGGTGGCGTGGGGATCGCCGGAGAAAAAGCTCGGCACGGGGAGGCCTAGAGGGATGGCCGGGGCGGCGGCGGACCGGCGGTGGGGAGTTGTTTCGGGGCGGGCGGGGCGGCGCACCGCCGGCCGCGGGCGGCTGTTTGGCCGGTGCTGGCTGGCGGCTCAGGGGGGTGGAGGTTGAAGATGAACTGCAGGCCCTTGATTTCGTATCCAACGGCTGCAAAATCGACTGACCAGAGATGAAAAAGTCAGTCGACTGACGTCTAGCCTCACCTATAGTGCGTTCAGTTTCGACAGCAAAATTCAGTTTGACAGTTAAGTTCAGTTTCGACAGTTAAATTCAGTTTCGACAGTTAAATTCAGTTTCGAAAGTTAAATTCAGTTTCGACAGTTAAGTTCAGAGATGAGCAGCTGATGCATTTTACATCTAGCACTTTGTGGTTATGTATTTTACGTCATCTATTGGAGATGCTATTAGAATTCCACTCAGGTTAACGTTGTCTCTCTTGTCCTGCTTCAGCCTCGGCGTCGTACAACTCTCCCGAGCTGCTCCAACGACGAAACCCTCCATCACAGCGGAGCAGTACCTCGGGCTCCATCTCCAGACGCCTAAGATCTTCTTCCCCTCCTCCGACAGCCAAGTCAGCCGGAGCATCCTCACAGGCCAACCCAATCACGCTGAGATCGACATGGCTTCGCCAAAGAGGTTGTACACTTTTTGCATCTCTTTTTTACTCTACATGTTATATATATTGTCCACTGAGCACACGGAGTAACGGGAAATACGATTATTTTATCCTACTATATGACAAGCAGTGAGGTACCAGGCAACTTAGCTATCCGTGATGGACTCTCTTGACCGCCATCATTATTTATCTCTGCGCGTTTGAGCTATGCATTTGTTGATGGCCCTGGGAGTTGAGCTAGTAGGGCAGTGGCCTGGGTCCAAAGTAATAGAAGTAGCACAAAAACATTTTTTTAGTGTAGGCTTTTCCTTGCTCAAGCATGCCTACTAGAATCGCCAGTGCTTGAAAGGAAAAGTGAATGAAAAACATAGGAATTGGAAAGTTTCGTATGGTAGTACTTTTCATGAATTTGGTGCAAAGTAATGGAGCAAAGGAAAACTGTAGGATTTGTTCCTTTAGTGTCTCCTTGAAAGAAAGCCCGTAGGAATTTTAATTTCCACTTGTCCTCCTTTTCAAATTCCTATTCATGAAGCACAATACTAAGAGATAGTAGCATAATAGCATTATAACCGTACATTTTCTTGTGGTTTGACTTAATCTCACCATGCTTCTTTGCATCCTGTGATCTTCCAATTCTTGTGAACCAAACACCCAGATTGGCAGAAATACTATGTTTTTAAATTCTCTGTTTTGCACGTGCATTCCTATCCTATTCCTGTCTATTTCCTATCCCTGCATTGTTAGAATCCTCAAATTCAAACAAGCCCTTACACAATTACTTCTGTTACAGATATGTGTCAAAGAAAACCTTGTGTGGTTTGTCCTGCTCCTGCGGTGCTGTGTTCCACCCCAGCTCAGCTGCTCCAATGACGGAAGGGTTCACCACAGCAGGGATCCGCTCTCCAAATTGTCTTTCGCCGCCTCAGATCTTCTTCCCCGCCGTCGGTAGCCACGACAACTGCATTACCATCATCAACTGAGCAGATGACCTTGAGGACTACACGGGTCCGCAAGAGAGGTCGCACTCTTTCGTGTCTGCTTACGTTATGCATCGCTTAATATGATGACATGCTACTTTATCGTCGTGTTCACCTATTAGACTCCGAGTCAGGTCCAAACTTATGCTGAAACTTGAGCTTTTAAATGGTTGTGGGGTACATATTGGGGCAGCAATCAGTACTATCTGTCTACTATCTGGTTAATCTCGGGTGTCTACTATGAGTTTCATGTTGGGTGCAAACAAACATTAAAGGAGCCATTATCTGTATTTTTTAACTAAAGCTATTATCTGCCTGCTGTCATTGGTTTTGGGTCTATCCACAGTTTGCTACCATCACTCTGGATTTGTGCATGCACTCCTTACATAATCTCACTATGTTTTATTCCTATGCATGTCAATTATTGTACACAATGGAACTGAACATGTAGAGCAAAAGAGATGAGCCTCGCGTGGAAATAAAATTTCATGCAAACGTCGCTCCATGGTGGGCGCAAAGGCAGCCCCCTCCACCCATTTCGGATCGTAATCAAGAGGAAGATAACTGTTCTGAGGGGGATTCAGAAGCAGAAGACCACTCCTATTTACCCCATGAGGTCTTCGCTCTAACTTGGCATGCTGATGTTGGTAATATCATGCATATGGTGCCTTGCATTGCTTACTGTATACATCAAAGATGTCATCTGCTTAGTTTAGACATGCTTTGTGTCAATGCCATCTGTTTAGTTTCTTTATCGTATATGTGAATCATGCAATGCCATCTTGTTTAGCCAGGCATCATATATGTGCATTTTGCAATGCCACCCTGGTTAGCCAGTCATCTTATATGTGAATTATATCATGACATCATTTTTTTATTACGTGTTAAATTTGTCAACAATTTTAGTACATTCAATTACTCTTCCTATGCATCAGCCATTTGGCATGGTCATGGAAAAATCTGAAGTGGAAACAAGGTCTTCAGAGCAGACAATGCTATCTGATGAAGCGCATGTCTTGCTGGTTACAAATAGCTACTCAGAGGAGGATTCAGGGACAGATAACCAGTCCTATTTCCCCCTCGAGGTGCATGCTCTAACTTGGCAGGGTTATGTTGCTCATATTGTGCGTATGGTATCTTGCATTGCTATGTCATTTGCTTAATTAAGACATGCTTTGTGTGAATGCCACCTGTTTAGTGTCTAATTACCATATATGTGAATTATGCAATGCCATCTTGTTGCAAGACATTATATATGTGAATTATGCAATGCTATCTTGTTGCAAGGCATTATATATGTGAATTATGCAATGCCATGCTGTTTAGCCAAGCGTCATATATGTGAATTATATCATGTCATCCTTTTTTTGTATTTCTCATTGCTTTTGTCGACAATGTTTGTATATTCAACTGCTCTTCCTATGCATCAGCCATTTGAATTGGTGATGGAGAAATCTGGAGTGAAAACAAGGTCTTCAGAGCAGACAATGCTACCTGCTGAAGCAGATATCTTGCTGGTTACAGATAGCTATTGAGAGGAGGATTCAGAGGTAGATGACCAGTCCTATTATCCCCCTGAGGTGTATGCTCAAACTTGGGAGGGTTATATTACTCATATCATGCATATGTTGTATTGCAATGCTTAGTTTTTACATCATATACACGATATTGAATGCCATCTCCTTAGTTGACACATCATATATGCGATTGCCCTCTGCTCACTTCCTTAGTATATAAATCATATATTTGAATTATATCATGCCATGATGTTTAAATAGACAGCATGTATCTGAATTATGGCATGCCAACCCATTTTCTAAAGAAATAATATAGTTATATCATCTCATCCTGTTTACATAGTCATCATATTTTGAATTATGTCATTCTATCCGTGAATTATATCATGCCATCATGTTTCCATCAACGGCATGTTTTTGATTTATGGCATGCCAACCACTTTAATAGACACATCGTATAGTTATATCACGTCATCCTGTTTACATAGCCATCATATTTTGAAGTATGTCATTCTATCCTGTTTAGTTAGCCATCATACATGTGAAATTGTGTCATGCTATCCTATTTAATTAGCCATCATATATGTGAAATTATGTCCTGCTATTCTGTTTGGTTAGACAACATAAATGTGAATTATTTCATGCCCTGTTTTCTTCCCTACTATCCATTGCACCTGTCTATCTTACAATGTCTGTACATTCAATTACTTTTCTTGTTTATCAGCCATTTCAATTGGAGAGGGTGATGGCAGTATCTGTGGGAGTAAAAACATAGTCTTCAGAAAAGATCGTGCTACCCGTTGATGGAGATAGAAGCACGGTTGTACTTGCCCAAGAACCAGCCCCACCACACATAACCCAGACTCATGCAGATTGTACCCCTACCCAGTTGGACAGAGAACCAGCTACACCCCTTCTAACCCCAACCCCAGCAGATAGTAACCCAGTTCCCGTTGACACAACACCGTCTCCACCACAGAGCACCCAAACACAAGCAGTTAGTAAGGCAACTGCAGTGCCCAAAGCATGAGGACCACCACTCCGAACCCCAAGTCAATGCTTAAAGCAGAAGAAGAATTGTTCTTACGTCAGGTTCCGTAGCTATGGTTCATACTACTTTGCTCTTGCATCACTGTATTTACTCATACCAACTAATTTCAAATTTGAAGGATGCAATTGAAACTCCAATGGCACAACAGGTATGTTTTAAACCTGTTTCTTTAACGTGTTTGCTGTTGTAACTTGCTCTATGTTGATTTCAGTTTCAATTGAATAAACAGTTATGTTCTCATGCCATGCACATTACAAGTGTTGTTATTGCTGTGTAGTTTCCCACACTTATATTCTGTCTATGCTGCTTTGTCTTAAATAGATATGATTCGAACTGTATCTATCTTGATTTGGCAACATAAACTAGAATGATATAGACCATACAGTGACCATACTACATAGATATATGTTTGTTTCATGCTGTTATCCTATCCACCTTACTGCTGAACTGGTTTACCAAAATGAGTTTCATATACTACATTGTAAACATGTGATGTGTTTGTTTGTTTCTCTTTTAGAACGCGGATAAAATATTGGAGAAGAGTACCCCGTTATGCAGTGGTAAAGGAAGTAATGCATAT
Organism: Triticum aestivum; assembly: GCF_018294505.1. Taxonomy (NCBI): domain Eukaryota; kingdom Viridiplantae; phylum Streptophyta; class Magnoliopsida; order Poales; family Poaceae; genus Triticum; species Triticum aestivum. The sequence goes on from NC_057811.1 coordinate 378,566,231, forward strand.
AAGGTTCAAGATAGTGAGACATCCCTGTTGGTCTCCAAGAAAGCTGATAAAAAGTATATTGAAGACACTGAGACAACCCCAAAGTCCTGTCTTGATGTAGTGTTCGAGTTACTGGCTATTACTGCTGGCACCAGATCTTCGAACTCGCTACCTGAATCAGTTCGGATTCTTGAGTCTCAACTTCAAGTTGAAAGACATCGATCAGATGTTATGCGACAGGAAGCTGAAGGACTAAGGAAGTCCCTGCAGAATTCAGATGCATACTTTCTGGTGCAACAGCAAGTGCTGGAGGATTTAAGCGCCAAAAAAGAGAAAGTTAATAAGCTTGCTAAGCATCTTGCCAGCATTATGTGTACCTAGGATATTGTTTCTTGAGCTCTTCTGAAGTGGTTTCAGTTCTGGACTTGTTTTACTGCGGCGTTTATATGCTGCTTTGTTCCCTATATTTGCACTGGTGGCGAACTTTGATGCCCAGTGGATGTAATATGTGTAATAGCCATGATAGCCTAGCTTAAGTTGCTTACTTATTTATTTCCTTATTGTCTTGTTTATTTGTTTTCTTGTAGTCAGTGCAGTTCTTTTTCCGCGGTTTGCTAGTGGCCGCAATAACCTATTTTTTAAAACTAGGCCACAATAACCATGGGCTACATATTTACTGTAGTTAACATGGGCCTCCTACTGGCCGTAGAAATAGTGCACCTTCTAAGGGCCGTAGAAACAATGGGCCTTCTGCGGCGTAGAAACAATGGGCCTTATACGGGCCGTAGACACAATGGGCCTTCTACGGGCCGTATCATCAATGGGCCTTCTACGGGTCGTATGATCGGTTGGCCAAACATGGGCCAATAACAGACCACATTATGGCCATAAATGGGCTAGAGTTGAAATCGTCCATTCATGGGCCGACCATAACGGGCCGTCGTTAATCGGCCATATTTGATGACGCTATCAAAATGGCCCAACGTATTAACGGGCCACAAACGGGTTGACTGTAACCACGGGCTGAATTTGGCCCACAAGCAGAAAATGACAGTAACGGGCCGTAAGTAAACAAATGCTGGAAATGAGCCCAAGAATAAATGGGCCCTGAGAAGGCTGAAAGATAACATGGGCTGGAAACGGCCCAACGCAATAATGGGCCGTTAATGGGTATAAAGTGATACACTGTTCATTACGGGCCAGTTTCACCACGTGCCGTTAATGGGTATAAAGTGATACACTGTTCATTACGGGCCAGTTTTACCACAACCATTAATGGACCGAGAGTTACTAAAGGCCTCATATGGGCTGATAGACGTCATGGGCCATACATGGGCTGGAAGTTAAAACAGGCTAGAATTATATTGGACGACCCAGATGACACTACTGGGCCTAATTCGGATAGGCCGTAAACGGGCCCTGGGTTAGCGGGCTGTAAATGGGCTATATGCGAGCAGGCCGTTAACAGGCTTGCCGTGGGCCGGCCCGCCACCTTTTGACTAAGTCAAACGGGCCAGCCTTTTCACAGGAATGGGCCTCTGTTGGGTCGTGCCACGTGTCGACGTATCATAGGCGCTTTGGGTCCAATGAGTGGATGACATCTGTCCCAACGGTGAGCCGACACGTGTTTCCTCCAGCCAATGATGATTTTGCACGTGGAAAATCCCCATTGGTGGGGCTGTTAACGGGTTATCGGATCCAAAACCCGACCCGATAGCTTAACGGCATTCCGTTACGGTGGATGACACGTGTCGGTCACCGATGACGAAAGCACTTCTGTGACGCACGATTTATCGTCATGGAAGTGGACACTTCCGTGATGATAAATTTGGTAATGTCATGGAACACTTCTACGACAGCATAGGTATGACTATCTTGATTCTTTCATGAAATCGTCATGGATGTACATGCATGACAGAAAACGTGACCTACTGTGACAAACACGTATCATCACGGAAGTGTATTTTTTTGTAGTGGTAGGTGATGGCTTTTGTGCCAACCACGTAGCAATGTCATCGATGGATCCTTGTGCCAAACGATTCTTCAGCCATTCGGTGTTGTTCTTAGTGTGCTCCTTCATGTCCACATCTGATGAAGGCACCATTGGTAAGAATCTTTGGCATATCTCCGCCAAGTGTTCTTCGGCATAAGCGATGAGAACTGGGCTGTTAAGCAGTACCGTCAAATGGGCTTTCTCTGCCAATTCACCCGGTGCAGCCATTTGCGTGCCAGCAAGGACTGGCTTACCTTTCAGCCTTCCCTCGTGGCGAGAGAGGGGCAAACCTATAGGTCTTTGTTTCATGTATACGGTGCAAAACTCAACCACCTCCTCCGCGGTATAACCTTGTAGGATGCTTGCCTCTGGATGGTTTCGGTTCCGACAAAAGCGCTTCAGGATTCCCATGAACCGCTCAAAGGGATACATGTTGTGAAGAAACACATGACCACAATACTTTATCTCGTCGATAAGGTGCACAGTGAGATGGACCATGATATCAAAGAATGACGGTGGGAAAAACATCTCTAGATTGTACAATATTCTTGCAATATCATCTTGCATATGATCCAACTCTTCAGGATCTACAACTTTCTGCCATAGTTGGTTGAAGAAATCACAGAGGTCAATGAGTGTGTTTCTTATATCTTTGTCCATCAGATTCTTGATGGCCACCGGGAGGATTTGTGTGAACATTACGTGGCAATCATGTGACTTCATGTGTCCCAACTTCATTTTACCTGAGCTCACATCCACGAGACTTCTGATGTTTGCGCAGTAGGAAGAGGGTGTCTTAACTGACAACAAATATGTGAAGAACTGTGTTGCTTCTTTTGTACTGAAATTGTAACTCTTGCGAGCTTTGATGAATTTGTCATCATCTTCTGCTTCACTCTTGCGTTGTGATTAATCAGCAAGCATATCGAGCCGTGAACCGTCACCATCCTTTCTTTTACCTTTAATCTTGAGCAGGGTACCAAGGATGCTTTCACATACGTTCTTCTCTACGTGCATGACATCGATGTAGTGACGTACACGTAGAATCTCCCAGTAAGGTAATTTCCAGAACACCGATTTCTTCTTAAACACTTGATCCTTGGGTGTTAGTTTCACCGTCAAATGGTGGTTCTTGCCAAGCACAACATTAATTTTTTTAGCCATGTTGTGGACCACCTCCCCTTCCTAGGGTCTTGGGGCTGCAGCTGCCTCTGTCGTACCATCAAATTCAGCTTTCATCTTTGGGTATGGGTGATTTTTCCGTAAGAACCTACGATGACTCAAATACACCGTTTTGTGCGAGTTGGGAAGTCTTCTGCTAGCTGTCCTATCCATGCATGTGACACACCCTACTTTTCCCCTTGTTTTCTGCCCCAATGTGTTGCCTAATGCCGGCATATCTTGAATGGTGTGCACCAGCATCGCATGTAGATCGAAAATCTCCTTTCTGTAAGCATCATAACATTTTACAGCAGGCGCATCTATCCACACTGTCAGCAGTTCTTCTACCAGTAGCTGAAAGTAAATGTCGATGTCATTTCCAGGTTGCTTCGGGCCTTGGATAATCATTGACATCATAATGTATTTTTTCTTCATACACAACCAAGGAGCTAGGTTATATATGCACAGAAGCACCGACCATGTGCTGTAATTGGTACTCATATCGCCAAAAGGATTCATCCCGTCAGTACACTCCCCGAGCCTTATACTTCTAGGATCCTTGGCAAAATTTTCAAACTTTTTGTCAATTAATTCCCACTGAGCCCCATCTTTCAGGTGCCAAATACGTCTCCGTCGTATCTATAATTTTTGATTGTTCCATGCCAATATTCTACAACTTTCATATACTTTTGGGCAACTTTTTATACTATTTTTGGGACTAACATATTGATCCAGTGCCCAGTGCCAGTTCCTGTTTGTTGCATGTTTTTGGTTTCGCAGAATATCCATATCAAACGGAATCCAAACAAGATAAAAACAGATGGAGAATATTTTTGGAATATTTGGAGAATTACGGAAGAAAAATCCAAGCGAGACGGTGCCCGAGGTGGCCACGAGGCAGGGGGGCGCCCCTGACCCTCGTGGGCCACCCGTAAGGCGGTTGATGCCCTTCGGCCGCAATAAAGCTAATTTTTGGTAAAAAAATCACGGCGAAGGTTTCAGTCCAATCGGAGTTACGAATCTCCATATATACCCGAAACGGTGAAAGGGCAGCAGATGAGAACGCAGAAACAGAGAGAGACAGAGAGACAGATCCAATCTCGGAGGGGCTCTCGCCCCTCCCACGCCATGGAGACCATGGACCAGAGGGGAAACCCTTCTCCCATCTAGGGAGAAGGTCAAGGAAGAAGAAGAAGGAGGGGGGCTATCTCCCCCTCGCTTCCGGTGGCGCCGGAACGCTCTCCCGCAACCCGATGTACCCTCTACTTGAACATGGTGCTTTATGCTTCATATTATTATCCAGTGATGTGTTGCCATCCTATGATGTCTGAGTAGATTTTCGTTGTCCTATTGGTGGTTGATGAATTGCTATGATTGATTTAATTTGCTTGTGGTTATGTTGCTGTCCTTTGGTGCCCATCATATGAGCGCGCGCGTGGATCACACCATAGGGTTAGTTGTATGTTGATAGGACTATGTATTGGAGGGCAAGAGTGACAGAAGCTTCAACCTAGCATAGAAATTGATGCATACGGGATTGAAGGGGGACCAATATATCTTAATGCTATGGTTGGGTTTTACCTTAATGAACGTTAGTAGTTGCGGATGCTTGCTAATAGTTCCAATCATAAGTGCATAGAATTCCAAGTCAGGGATGACATGCTAGCAGTGGCCTCTCCCACATAAAACTTGCTATCGGTCTAGTAAAGTAGTCAATTGCTTAAGGGACAATTTCGCAACTCCTACCACCACTTTTCCACACTCGCTATATTTACTTTATTGCTTCTTTACTTTCAACAGCCCCTAGCTTTTATTTTCGTGCTCTTTACTTTCTTGCAAGCCTATCCAAATACACCTACAAAGTACTTCTAGTTTCATACTTGTTCTAGGTAAAGCAAACGTCAAGCGTGCGTAGAGTTGTATCGGTGGTTGATAGAACTTGAGGGAATATTTGTTCTACCTTTAGCTCCTCGTTGGGTTCGACACTTTTACTTATCGAAAACTGTTGCGATCCCCTATACTTGTGGGTTATCAAGACCTTTTTCTGGCGCCGTTGCCGGGGAGCAATTGCGTGGGGTGAATATTCTCGTGTGTGCTTGTTTGCTTTATCACTAAGTAATTTTTATTTGCTGTTCTTAGTTGTTTTCTATCTTTAGTTATGGGTAGGAAACGCAAAATACCAAAAAAATTAGTTGTACCTACTGAACCAATGGTTGAAGAACCACTCAAAATCTATCACACTCCTGAAGCTTATTACTTGGATCATCTTCGATCCCTATGTGCTCGTGTTGAAACCCCAACTAGCTTAGTTGAGGGAAAATCTTTAGATGAGCATGCTTGTTATGTGCGACACCGTATATCTGAAAACGGGAAACTTTTGCTGGGTCAAATTCATCGTTTGCAATGCTATGCTTGGAATTTATGTTATATATATGATGTTACTTGTTGTTCTGAAAACCCGAAGAAACACATTCCCCACCAATGTTAGTTTATTGATAATGGAATCTTATCTTCGTATGCTAAGGGTGTTTATAGTTACTATGATGTTCAACAAATTGAAGAATTTGCTGCTTTTAAGGGTGCTTACGAAATTGCTTCTTTGATTGGAACATATGATGCTACTCTTTACAAATCTGAAAATTTTGCCATACTTAAATATTGCTATGATAATTATGCTTCTAATGCCTATGTTGAACCATATATTGAGGACTACTCCGCTGTCCAAGAAAGGACTAATATTTTGCAGGAGTCTATGGAAGAAGAAATTGATGAAACTGTGAGCTTATTGGATGAAAAAGATGATGAGGAGAGCGAAGAACAAAAGAAGGAAGAGCGGATTAGCTACCCGTGCCCACCTTCTAATGAGAGTAACTCTTCAACTCATACATTGTTTAATTTCCCTTCGTGCTTACCGAAGGATGATTGCTAGGATGACTGTTATAATCCCTTGAATTCCTTTGAAATATCCCTTTTTGATGATGCTTGCTATGCTTGTGGTCATGATGCCAATATGAATGATGCTTATGGATATGAACTTGCTATAGTTCCTTATGTTAAACATGAAATTGTTGCTATTGCACCCACGCATGATAGTCCTATTATCTTTTTGAATTCTCCAAACTACACTATATCGGAGAAATTTGCTTTTATTAAGGATTATATTGATGGGTTGCCTTTTACCGTTGCACATGATGATTTTGATGAATATAATATGCATGTGCTTGCTGCTCCTACTTGCAATTATTATGAGAGAGGAACTATATCTCCACCTCTCTATGTTTCCAACACGAAAAAATTGCAAGAAACTGTTTATACTATGCATGGGCCTTTACTATGTGTGCATGAATTGTTCTTTTATGACATGCCGATGCATAGGAAGAGAGTTAGACTTCGTCATTGCTTGATATATGTTGCTTTGTGCTCACTACTAAATTACAAATCATTGTTAATTAAAATTGGCTTTGATATACCGTGGGATCCGGGTGGATTCACTACTTGAGCACTATATGCCTAGCTTAATGGCTTTAAAGAAAGCGCTGCCAGGGAGACAATCCGGAAGTTTTAGAGAGTCATTTATTTCTGTTGTGTGCTTTTATAAAGTTTAGAAATAAAAATAATGTGCCAAGGTTTGCCTTTAGGATGTTTACGATGCTTGTTGGTTTGTGCGGTGCAGGACACAAACTTTGGCCGTAGTGCGTGATTTTTAATTTTTTACTGGAACGTCAAATGGTTCTGATTCTTTCTGCACTGTATTTCTATAAAAATTGTTTATTTTTCCTAATTTTTGCAGAATTTTTCAAGTACCACAAGCATGGTGAATGTTCAGATTGTTACAGACTGTTGTGTTTTAGACATATTCTGTTTTTGATGCATAGTTTGCTTGTTTTGATGAAACTAACGATTTATATTAGTGGATTAAGCCATGAAAAAGTTATATTACAGTAGACACAATGCAAAAACAAAATATGAATTGGTTTGCAACAGTACTTGGAGTAGTGATTTGCTTTATTATACTAACGGATCTTACCGAGTTTTCTGTTGAAGTTTTGTGTGGATGAAGTGTTCGATGATCGAGACGGTCTCGATGTGAGAAGAAGGAAGAGAGGCAAGAGCTCAAGCTTGGGGATGCCCGAGGCACCCCAAGTAAATATTCAAGGAGACTCAAGCGTCTAAGCTTGGGGATGCCCCGGAAGGCATCCCCTCTTTCTTCAACAAGTATCGGTATGTTTTCGGATTCGTTTCGTTCATGCGATATGTGCAATCTTGGAGCGTCTTTTGCATTTAGTTTTCATTTTTCTTTTATGCACCATGCTGGTATGAGATAGTCCTTGGTTGATTTATAGAATGCTCATTGCACTTCACTTATATCTTTTGAGTATGGCTTTATAGAATGCTTCATGTGCTTCACTTATATCATTTGAAGCTTGGATTGCCTGTTTCTCTTTACATAGACAACCGTCATTTGTAGAATGCTCTTTTGCTTCACTTATATTTTTTAAAGCGTGGGCATATCTTTTGTAGAAAGAATTAAACTCTCATGCTTCACTTATATCTATTTAGAGAGATGACAGGAACTGGTCATTCACATGGTCAGTCATAAAATCCTACATAAAACTTGTAGATCACTGAATATGATGTGTTTCATTCCTTGCAATAGTTTTGCGATATAAAGATGGTGATATTAGAGTCATGCTAGTGGGTAGTTGTGGATTAGTAGAAATACTTGTGTTGAGGTTTGTGATTCCCGTAGCATGCACGTATGGTGAACCGTTATGTAACGAAGTTGGAGCATGAGGTATTTATTGATTGTCTTCCTTATGAGTGGCGGTCGGGAACGAGTGATGGTTTTTCCTACCAATCTATCCCCCTAGGAGCATGCACGTAGTACTTTGTTTCGATGACTAATAGATTTTTGCAATAAGTATGTGAGTTCTTTATGACTAATGCTGAGTCCATGGATTATACGCACTCTCACCCTTCCATCATTGCTAGCCTCTTTGGTACCGTGCATTGCCCTTTCTCACCTCGAGAGTTGGTGCAAACTTCGCTGGTGCATCCAAACCCCGTGATATGATACGCTCTATCACACATAAACCTCCTTATATGTTCCTCAAAACAGCCACCATACCTACCTATCATGGCATTTCCATAGCCATTCCGAGATATATTGCCATGCAACTTCCATCATCATCATATACATGACTTGAGAATTTATTGTCATATTGCTTTGCATGATTGTAAGATAGCTAGCATGATGTTTTCATGGCTTGTCTGTTTTTTGATGTCATTGCTACGCTAGATCATTGCACATCCCGGTACACCGCCGGAGGCATTCATATAGAGTCATATCTTTGTTCTAGATATCAAGTTGTAATATTGAGTTGTAAGTAAATAAAAGTGTGATGATCATCATTATTAGAGCATTGCCCCAGTGAGGAATGGATGATGGAGACTATGATTCCCCCACAAGTCGGGATGAGACTCCGGATGAAAAAAAAAGAGAAAGGCCAAAAAAAGAAGGCAAAAAAAACAAAAAAAATGAGAGAAAAAGAGAGAAGGGCCAATGTTACTATCCTTTTACCACACTTGTGCTTCAAAGTAGCACCATGTTCTTCATATAGAGAGTCTCTTGAGTTATCACTTTCATATACTAGTGGGAATTTTCATTATAGAACTTGGCTTGTATATTCCGATGATGGGCTTCCTCAAATGCCCGAGGTCTTCATGAGCAAGCAAGTTGGATGCACACCCACTTAGTTTCAGTTTGAGCTTTCATACACTTATAGCTCTAGTGCATCCGTTGCATGGCAATCCCTACTATCACATTGACATCAATTGATGGGCATCTCCATAGCCCCTTGATTAGACGCGTCGATGTGAGACTTTCTCCTTTTTGTCTTCTCCACATAACCCCCATCATATTCTATTCCACCTATAGTGCTATGTCCATGGCTCACGGTCATGTATTGCGTGAAAGTTGAAAAGGTTTGAGAAATGTCAAAAGTATGAAACAATTGCTTGGCTTGTCATCGGGGTTGTGCATGATGTGAATATTTTGTGTGGTGAAGATGGAGCATAGCCAGACCATATGATTTTCTAGGGATAACTTTCTTTGGCCATGTTATTTTAAAAAGACATGATTGCTTTATTAGTAGGCTTGAAGTATTATTGTTTTTATGTCAAAAGATAGACTATTGCTTTGAATCACTCGTGTCTTAATATTCATGCCATGATTAGATACATGATCAGGATTCTGCTAGGTAGCATTCCACATCAAAAATTATCTTTTTTATCATTTACCTACTCGAGGACAAGCAGGAATTAAGGTTGGGGATGCTGATACGTCTCCGTCGTATCTATAATTTTTGATTGTTCCATGCCAATATTCTACAACTTTCATATACTTTTTGGCAACTTTTTATACTATTTTGGGACTAACATATTGATCCAGTGCCCAGTGCCAGTTCCTGTTTGTTGCATGTTTTTGGTTTCGCAGAATATCCATATCAAACGGACTCCAAACGGGATAAAAAAGGACGGAGAATATTTTTGGAATATTTGGAGAATTCCGGAAGAAAAATCCACGCGAGACGGTGCCCGAGGTGGCCACGAGGCAGGGGGGGGCGCCTGCCCCCTGGGTGCGCGCCTGACCCTCGTGGGCCACCCGTAAGGCGGTTGATGCCCTTCTTCGGCCGCAAGAAAGCTAATTTTTGGTAAAAAATCACGGCGAAGGTTTCAGTCCAATCGGAGTTACGGATCTCCATATATACCCGAAACGGTGAAAGGGAAGCAGATGAGAACGCAGAAACAGAGAGAGACAGAGAGACAGATCCAATCTCGGAGGGGCTCTCGCCCCTCCCACGCCATGGAGACCATGGACCAGAGGGGAAACCCTTCTCCCATCTAGGGAGAAGGTCAAGGAAGAAGAACAAGGAGGGGGGCTCTCCCCCCTCGCTTCCGGTGGCGCCGGAATGCTGCCGTGGCCACCATCATCATGACCGTGATCTTCACCAACACCTCCGCCATCTTCACCAATATTTCCATCACCTTCCCCCCTCTATCTACAGCAGTCCACTCTCCCGCAACCCGCTGTACCCTCTACTTGAACATGGTGCTTTATGCTTCATATTATTATCCAATGATGTGTTGCCATCCTATGATTTCTGAGTAGATTTTCGTTGTCCTATTGGTGGTTGATGAATTGCTATGATTGATTTAATTTGCTTGTGGTTATGTTGCTGTCCTTTGGTGCCCATCATATGAGCGCGCGCGTGGATCACACCATAGGGTTAGTTGTATGTTGATAGGACTATGTATTGGAGGGCAAGAGTGACAGAAGCTTCAACCTAGCATAGAAATTGATGCATACGGGATTGAAGGGGGACCAATATATCTTAATGCTATGGTTGGGTTTTACCTTAATGAACGTTAGTAGTTGCGGATGCTTGCTAATAGTTCCAATCATAAGTGCATAGAATTCCAAGTCAGGGATGACATGCTAGCAGTGGCCTCTCCCACATAAAACTTGCTATCGGTCTAGTAAAGTAGTCAATTGCTTAAGGGACAATTTCGCAACTCCTACCACCACTTTTCCACACTCGCTATATTTACTTTATTGCTTCTTTACTTTCAACAGCCCCTAGCTTTTATTTTCGTGCTCTTTACTTTCTTGCAAGCCTATCCAAATACACCTACAAAGTACTTCTAGTTTCATACTTGTTCTAGGTAAAGCGAACGCCAAGCATGCGTAGAGTTGTATCGGTGGTCGATAGAACTTGAGGGAATATTTGTTCTACCTTTAGCTCCTCGTTGGGTTCGACACTTTTACTTATCGAAAACTGTTGCGATCCCCTATACTTGTGGGTTATCAAGAGTGCCTCATATACCTATCCGCAATTCGCTCATCATGATGCCACCACAACCTCTTTGCCTCTCTAGGGTTTGCACACAAACGCCTCAACCTTGGAATTAAGGGCAAGTACCAAACAACCTTGAACGGGACTCCTATCTTGATCTCGTCGTCCAATTTGTACTTGTCCTTTGCTCTCCTGCGCTTGTATCGTGCATACTTGCATGTGGGACATGCACGAAAATCTTTGTACTCACCACAGTACAATATACAATCATTCACACAAGCGTGTATCTTTTGTACTTCAAGTTCCAATGGGCAAACAATTTTCTTCGCTTCATTCGTGCTTCTGGGGAGCTCATTATCTTCTGGAAGAATTTCTTTCAAAAGACCTAACATCTTTGTGAAGCCCTTGTTTGATAGACCGTTTGCTGCTTTAAATCTGAGAAGCGCCAGGGTGGCAGTCAACCTGGAATGTTTCTTTTTGCAACCTGGATACAATTCTTTATTGGAGTCCACATCAATGGTTGGCAGATCCTTGTACCCAATCATATGCTTATCTGGGCCCTCGAAATTTGCAATCATAGCAGCAAAATCTGGCATATCAAGATCGTCGTCATCTGCGTCGACGTCTTGGTTTTCCAGTGGGCGTTTCGGCTTTCCCGTGTTCCATTGGTAGCTTGACGCCTCTGCCCCGATGTTAGATTCAACATCCATGTGACACTGATCGGGGTTTGGCATCTCACTGTGTCGGTGTTCAAAAAGAGGGGCACACTTTTGTACCCCTTTACCTGTGCACGGGTAGTCGGAGCCGCGCCCATGACCACACCAAGCAGAATAGGGGAGGTGAGCCAAGGTAAGACCGAAGCCCAAGATAATCAAAGCAACGCCAAGGCCAAGACCACAAAGAGCAGAGGGGCGAAGCAGGTTCCCCCGGCAAGACCCTTGCCGGGCGGCCTCAGCGGCCCCGGCAAGACCCTTGCCGGGACAGCTCGCTCCGCACCAACAGAGCGAGCCACTCTTGAGCCCACGGCCCCCAGCGCCATCATCAACGTGGGGCCAGGGCTCGGGAAGGCATCTCTATGGTGGCATGGAGATCTTTGTGAAGACATATTCAAGATCAGATGAGGATTAGAAGACGACGATTCTCGGCAAGATCCCTGCCGAGGAAGGCCACCAGACCCCCGGCAAGGTCCTTGCCGGGGACGACAGGGACCTTGCCGGGGACGACAGCATGCCACGGCAAGACCCTTGCCGGGCCACCCGGCAAGGCCCTCGCCAAGGATGCCAGCGGGGCCACTGCCAAACCCGCACCAAACAAGCTTCCACCATCATTCACATGCAGCTGCCAGCCCAACCAGCTGGGCAGGCACATGCGTGGCAACATGCAGCTCCCAGGCCAACTCATCGAGCGCCTGCGTGGCGGCATGCAGATCTTCGTGAAGGCTCTGCCACCGCGCCACCTCAGCTGCCTGACTGCCTACATGGCACCACGCACCTCACTGGCCAGGGCACGTGTCAAGGCGAGGAGGAGCGGCGACGGACGGGACGGGCCTCGCCCCCGTCCCCAATAAAGCAAGGGGACACCTAAGCTATGCATTAAATGCGTCTTGTCCTGTAATACGAGCGATAAGCTCAGAGCACTGTACGCCTTTCCACCTCTTGTGTGTCACTATGGCAGCCCCTTTCAACTATAAATGGAGGCCCATGGCATACTTGAGAAGGATTCGGCTATTTCAAACCACGCACTGACCACAGCTAGTTCGAGAGCTCAAGAACTCTCAGAAATACACCCACCAAAGTAGGACCTCGCGGCCCGAACCTGGGTAAACGATCCCTGTGCTGTCTACTAGCCTTGCTCTCCTCGCAACGCTGCGCCCCGGCAACCGTAGTAGGGATTCTTGTGATCCCATAGGTGTCGTTCCACATCGACATCTTTGGCGCGCCAGGTAGGGGGCGCAATTGTGAGAATCTGGTCTAGTAGTTAGCCTAGCAGTTCTTCGTCACCATGGCCCCTGAGAAGAAGACGGCCACGGCGGTCGGCTCGTTGGGAGCCGAACGGCCCGTGCCGGTGCGGACGAGCAGCGGACCGGTCGCAGACAGGACCCGGGCCGCAGCCCGCGAGCACCAGCATCGCCCAGGCAGTCGAAGCCTGGCGAGCGGCGTCGTTCGCGCGCCAGACGGCCGGCTACCCGTCGCCGGATCCAGAGACGGAGGTGAGCCCCCCGCAGTCGGCGCGGGGCCCTCCAGGGGCGTCGTTGTGCCGACTCCGGGCGGCGCGGCGACCTCCAGGACGCCTACACCGGCGACCACCGTGCGTTCTTCCCATGGTGTGCGCGCCGAGTAGCGTCACCACATTGGTGACCCTGGGCACCACCGTCGGAAGAGCCATGTGCGTCATCGGCAAGAGGAAGGGGTTCAGCACGCTCGCCGAAGCGCTGGTGAAAATGGCATGCAGCCACTGGGTCGTGACGGAGCTCCTTCTAACATAGTTAGAAGTCGAAGCACGCCGCGATCCACGCAGCTGTCGCCGCCGCCCACACCAGCGGAAGCTTTGGCGCACGCGCAGCTGCTCCTCGATTTCCCTCATGCTGTTGAGAAGCTTAACGAGTGGAGGGCCACCACCCGGAGCCTCGTCGTCATCGCCAACAAAGACGATCCGCGACCCGCGGGGCCCTCGGGTCGGCGCCCCACCGAGCCACCACATGCTGGCGCTGGGAGGACCGAGGAAGCTGCGGCCACGGTGCACTCTCCTCCTCCTCGCCAGCCGCCGCGGGCATTGGCCCGTCGTGACGATGCTTGTGATAACATCTCCATAGTGTCGTCCGACCAGCGGACCCTCCGCGACCAGCGCCAGGTCCTTCGGGAACGAACTCACGAAGACGCTCGAACCAACGTCGAGCGTCGGCGCGAAACGCGCCGCCAGTCGGACAAGCGGGCAGGACCCGCTATGGACCACCCGACACCGGGGGGCTCCGGCGGCCTACCTTACGAGGTGGGCTGCCCGGCCTTTACCCGTGAGCTGCGGCAGTTCTAGTGGCCGTCCCACCGCACGTTCAAGCCCGACGTCGGCGAGAAGTACACTGGCAAAACCCATCCGTCCGAGTTCCTCAGCATCTACACCATCGCGATGCAGGCTGCTGGGGCTCGCGACGACAAGGTGCTTGCCAACTATTTCCCGCTGGCGCTCAAGCCCAATGTGATGTCTTGGTTGATGCACTTGCCGGTGGATTCCATTTCTTCTTGGTCGGATCTGTGCCATGAGTTCATTGGCGCCTTCACAGGTGGCCACCAAGCTCATGGCCAGGCCAGTGATCTGCACATCAATCCCCAGAAGGAAGGGGAGACCCTGCGCAAGTACATCCAGAGATTCAGCCGGGTGCAGTACAACATCCCCGACGTTCATCCCGCCGCTGTGATTAGCGCCTTCCACCAGAACGTGCGGAATCGCAGGATGCACGAAGAGCTGGCGATGACCAAAGTTAAGGACGTGGCCGAGCTCCACGTCATGGCCGATAGGTGCGCCCGAGCTGAAGAGGGAAGGAAGTACCCCGGCGAAGACGCCGGCACGGAAACCGACTCTACCGATGAAGACGCCGCTACCCCGACGAGGAAGGGCCGGCGTCGCAACAGGAAACGCAAAGGCAAGACCGTGCTTGCCGTTGAGGGATCTGACGACACCGGTGCCGGCAAGAAGGTCAAAGCAGACGCCCCCGGCAAGGAGATTGCCGGGTGCGCCGCTTGCCGAGCCTTGGCGGCTACCGACAAGCCAGGAAGCTCCGGCAAGCAATACTGCAAGATCCACCGCACCAAGGGCCACGACCTCCAGAACTGCCGGCAAGTCGAGCTGCTTGCTGAGAAGCAAAAGGCTGAGTACGAGAGACGGGACAAGGAGAAGGACCAGGACGGTGCGGAGGGGTCCGGAAAGAAGCGTGGTGACCAAGGAGGCCGCCCCGGCAAGGACAACCAGCAAGAGAGGCCCGCCCGGGGCCGCGACAAGAAAGAAGAAGACGATGATCATGACGAGGACGATGAGTCTGGTGAGCAAGGGTTCCAGAAGGCTACAGAGGCCATGTGCGCCGATGGCGGCGCCTCGCTGCATACCTCTCATCGCCAGTTCAAGCAGTGGGCGCGTGAGATTACGGCAGCAGAGCCGTCGTTCGACGCTCAGAAGCCGCTGAAGTGGTCCAGCACGCCCCTCATCTTTGACGCCAAGGACCACCCTGACCGCACTACCGCGGTCGGGTGTTTGCCATTGTTGGTCTCACCAACGATAGGCAACCTCAGAGTAAACAAGATGTTGGTTGACGGCGGGGCCGGCCTGAACCTGATCTCGCCTGTCGTGATCAAAAAGTTGCAAATCCCTGATGGAGACCTCGAGGAAACGGGCACGTTTCAAGGGGTCAATCCGGGGAGGAGCCAGCCGAAGGGAAAGGTCACACTGCCCGTGACGTTTGGAGGAGAGTTGAACTACAGGACGGAGAGGATCCTCTTTGACGTAGTCGAGATCCCCTTGCCCTACAACGGGACCCTCGGCCGCCTGGCACTAGCCAAGTTCATGGCGGCGTCACACTACGCCTACACCATGCTAAAGATGCCCGGGCCGTTGACCATCATCTCCGTCCCCTCCGAAAAGAAGGACGCGCTGATCTGCGCCGACCAGCTCTACCGGGAAGCAGTTGCAGCGGTTGCCGCCAAGGCACCTGCTCCTGCCGCTGAAGCCCCGGGAGGGAAGAAGAAGCCCGGCAAAACCTCTCGCACCCACTCCGGCAAGCGCACCTCCTCGGAGTGTTGTGCTACCGTCGAGGACGTGCCAGAGGGCTCTACCGACAAGAGCAAGAGACCCAGGGCCGAGCCGCCGCAGACCAAGAAGGTGCCCGTCAAGGAGGATGGCACGGGAGGGGCCTTCACCATTGGCTCCACCCTCGACAGCAAATAGGAAGGCGCGCTCATCACCTTCCAGCGGGCGAATGTCGACGTGTTTGCATGGCAAGCATCCAACATCCCCGGTGTTCCCAGGGAGGTGATTGAGCACCACCTAGCTGTCTGCCCCCACGCGCGGCCCGTCAGGCAGAAGGTCAGAAAGCAGGCTCTGGAGAGGCAGGAGTTCATCACAGAGGAGATCAGGAAGCTGGAAGCGGCGTGTTTGGTGAGAGGAGTGCTCCACCCGACGTGGTTGGCCAATCCGGTAGTGGTGCACAAGGCGAATGGGAAGTGGACACTGTGTATTGATTACACAGATATCAACAAGGCTTTCCCTAAGGACCCCTTCCCGTTGCCACGCATCGACCAGATTGTTGACTCCACGGCAGGGTGCGATCTGCTATCATTCCTCGACGCCTACTCAGGCTACCACCAGATCTTCATGACGAAAGAGGATGAAGAGAAGACAACATTCATCACCCCATGTGGTACGTATTGCTTTTTACAGATGCCTTCCGGGTTGAAGAGTGCTGGCTCAACGTTCCAAATTGGTTTTGAACCTCAGCTCCATAGAAATATGGAGGCCTACATGGATGACATAGTGGTCAAAACCAAGGACGGGCCAACTCTTGTGCAAGATCTGGAAGAGACATTTGCTAACCCGCGCAAGATCAACCTCAAGCTGAACCCTGAGAAGTGTGTCTTCGGCGTTCCGTCCGGCAAGCTTCCCGGGTTCTTTGTGTCACAGCGCGGGATCGAGGCAAACCCAGACAAGATCAAGGCTATTGAGTAGATCGAGGCGCCCAAGCGGATCAAGGATGTGCGTCGGCTCACCGGCTGCGTTGCCGCCATGAGCCGATTCATCTCCAAGTCCGTCGAGCACACCCTTCCCTTCTTCAAAATCTTGAAGAAGGCAGGCCCAATAGAGTGGACCCCAGAAGCCGAGGCAGCACTGCAGGATCTGAAGAAATACCTTTCCTCCACGCCAATACTGGTTGCGCCTAAACCACAAGAGCCGTTGCTGCTGTATCTGGCGGCGACGAATCAAGTGGTCAGCGCCGCACTGGTGGCACAGAGGGAGGTCGACGAGGAGGCAACAATGGCGGCAGAACCAGCGGATGGCAAGCCAAAGATTCCCCCAGCAGGGCTTGGTGCCGACAAGGCGCGGCCCCCGGCAGAGTCTGGTGCCACCAAGGCAGTGCCCGCGCAGTCGAGTGAGGTGGTGCTGAAGAAGAAGATGAAGCAGCACCCGGTTTACTTTGTCAGCTCCCTCTTGCAGGGGGCTAGGTCGAGGTATTCCGTCATGCAAACATTGCTCTTCGGCCTCCTTATGGCCTCGAGGAAGCTGCATCACTACTTCCAAGCCCACGAGATCACTGTCGTCACCCGCCTCCCGTTGCAACGGATACTGCACAACCCAGACGCAACCGGAAGGATTGTGGAATGGGCCTTGGAGCTGTCAAGCTTCGGTTTAAAGTTTGAAAGTACCTCGACAATTCAGAGCAGAGTCTTGGCGGAGTTCATCGCAGAATGGACCTCAACGCCTGACGAAGAAATCCAGGAGACCACTCTCCCCGGCAAGGAAGCAGACCGCGACTGGATCATGTACTTTGATGGGGCTTTGTCGCTGCAAGGCACCGGTGCCGGTGTGCTGCTCGTCGCACCCACCGGAGAACACCTCAAGTACGTGATCCAGATGCACTTCCCCAGGGAGATGTCCACCAACAACACTGCTGAGTACGAGGGATTGCTTGCCGGTCTCAGGATCGCGGCAGACCTCGGGGTTAAGAAGCTCATCGTCAGGGGTGACTCGCAGCTCGTTGTCAGGCAGGTCAACAAGGATTATCAGATCCCATTGATGGAAGCTTACGTAGATGAGGTGAGGAAGCTGGAGGAACGCTTTGACGGTATCCAGGCGGAGCACGCCCCCCGAGCGGAGAACGACATCGCCGATTACCTGTCAAAGCGTGCCGCATTCAAGCTACCTGTGGAACCAGGTACCTTTTTGCTCTGGTTAACACAACCATCCGTCGAACCATCAGCGGGGCAGGACAAGTGGAGGAAATCAGTTCCCGGCAAGTACTTTCCTACCGAGCCCCCTGGGGCTGCCGGCAAGGGTGCTGCCACGGACGCTGAGCCTGCCCAAGAGTAACTGGCTCCGGCAGGGCGTCAAGCCCTGGCTGTAGAGACAACCGCTCCCATGGCGGAAGAGATGCCTTTGGTCCTTGCCGTCGAGCCCCAGGCTCCGACATGGGCGCAGCATACCGTCCAATTCCTCCAAACAGGGGAGCTTCCTGAGGAGCAGGAAGAAGCGGAGAAAGTAGCCCGTCGGTCCGCCCTGTACCAGTTCATCGATGACGTCCTATACCGGAGAAGACCGAACGGTGTGAAACTCAAGTGCATCCCCCGAGAGGAAGGACTGGAGCTGTTGGCAGAGATACATGGAGGCATATGTGGCCCCCACATAGGGTCGAGGGCCCTTGCCGGGAAGGCGTTCCGGCAAGGTTTCTTCTGGCCCACCGCCCTCCAGGATGCGACGGCACTAGTAACCAAGTGTGAAGCATGCCAGTTCCATTCAAAGAAGCTTCATCAACCAGCTCAAGCCCTTCAAACAATCCCTCTCTCCTGGCCATTCTCGGTCTGGGGGCTCGATATACTGTGCCCTTTCCCCCGCTCTGTCGGGGGCTTTGAGTACTTGTACGTTGCAATCGACAAGTTCACAAAGTGCCGGAGGTGGAAGAAGTGAGGAAGGTGACTGCTCAGTCAGCCGTCAAGTTCTTCAAAGGACTGGTCTGCCGTTTTGGTGTGCCAAACAGAGTCATCACCGACAACGACACGCAGTTCACAAGCCACACCTTCATGCAGTACATCCAAGACCTTGGTAGCAAGGTCTGTTTTGCTTCCGTGGCGCATCCACGAAGCAACGGCCAAGCGGAGAGGGCAAATGCTGAAGTATTGCGAGGCTTGAGAACGAAGACCTTTGACAAGCTGCACAAGAGTGGAAGGCGCTGGATTGATGAGTTGCCGGCGGTTCTTTGGTCGATCAGGACGACGCCAAATCGAGCCACCGGCCAGACACCTTTTGCCCTGGTATATGGGGCAGAAGCAGTTCTCCCAATGGAACTCATATATGGGTCACCTCGAGTGCTCACTTATGATGAGCTTGAGCAAGAGCCATTGCGCCAAGATGACGCGATGCTCCTTGAGGAAGATCGTCTTCGGGCGGCTGTGAGAGCGGCACGCTACCAGCAAGCCTTGCGCCGCTACCATAGCCGCAAGGTTCATGCCCGAAGCTTTGAGGAAGGCGACCTTGTTCTTCGGCGCGTTCAGTCGGCCAAGCATTCCAACAAGTTGACGCCAAAGTGGGAAGGCCCTTATCGAGTAATGCGAGTCAACAGGCCTGGCGCAGTCCGCCTGGAGACCGAGGATGCCGTCCCAGTGAGCAACTCCTGGAACATCGAGCATCTTCGCAAGTTTTACCCGTAAGGCGCGGCTTGCCGGGCCTCCCGGCATGTCACCTTTTGTACAAGCTTTGCCGGCAAGGCATGTGACCCTTTGTACAAAGCCAGACGCAGACCCTGAGCATAAATAAATGAAGCGCTGGCGCCCTAAGTCATAGCATGCATGCTAGGTCGAGTCTCTTCCTCGGTTAGGGTTGATAGTGCTCAGCAGCGACTAACCCCTAGCTTAGAGGTCGAGTGCGCGTCTATCTGTTCCTCTTCTGTCCTTTTTTGGTTCGCAGGGTACATGAGCACTTTTGCTGAGCTACTTGGAAGAAAGGAAACGGACCGGTGTCCCGACCCCGGCACACCAGAGTTGCCGGGGGCTACAAACTCAAGGATCCAACCGCGGCAAGATAAGACTGCCGGGGGCTGCAGATCCAGATAAGTCTTTTTATCCCTTGTCATGCATTTCGGAACAGGACTGGGGCATGTGAAGCCTCGTTTTTATCTCTAGGCTGCTGTGCTCCCTTTTTTCCTATACCTAAGGATTATTTCCTGGGTCCGGATTTGGTTGTAGCCGCGGCGGCAAGGAGGTAGAACGAGGAGCCTGAAGCCCACTTCATCCCTGCCTCCGCCAAGAGCGCGAGAACAGTCGAATGGAGTGGGGGGAACGGCAAGGCCTGTTGCCGGGCGAAAAATGTTTATCTTAAACAATAACGAGGATTCGCTCCTTGTCGCGGGATTCACCCATGAACGAAAAGCCTGGCAGGCATCCCTTTTTCATTAAAAACATCCCATACAGGTACAGTTTGTACTAAATGAAAAACATGGACAAAGGGGATTACAAGCTTTAAATTTTACAAGGCCCGCAGGCTTACAGATTAAAAAAGAGATAAGGTGCCCGTGATCCCTTTCTTGTCCCTCTCCTCAGGAGGCAGGTCAAGGAGGCGAGAGGGAAAAAGGGGCGCCTAGGCGAGCTACGAGCAGCAGAAAGCACCAAGAGAACACCTCGGTGGCCGCCCACGGGCGGGCCGGTGATGACGGTGCTGGGAAGGAGCTGGAAGACGAGGCGGAAGGACCGACAATACGCGATGAAGGCGTCGGTGCCCGCGTACTCCGAGTTGACGGCCTTGCCGCCCGCCCTCTTCCTCTTCCGCAACCTCCCAACGCCAGCCGCCCAAGGAGACGGCCCCGAGAAGTTCAAGGAGCTGGCCCCGCCCCCGGCAAAACCCTGCCGGAGGAGCGGCCAGGTGCAGATGCTGCTGCTGCCGCACCCGCCCAGGCGCGGGGCGTTCGACGCCTAGTCGGACTCGTCCCGCTGTCCTCCTTGTCACTTTCGCTCGAGGAAGAGCTTCCATCGTCGGAATCTCCATTAGAGGAGCTCTCCACGCAGCATTTCAGGCGAGTTCCAAACTCTCCGAACACCTTGACGGAGAGCAGGCCGTCCTCCATTAATTTGAAGTAGAGGACGAGCCCCGCCGTCAGGCTGTGGATGCGGGTGAACGTCTTCCATCCACGACGGAGGTACATAACCCGAGGAGCCGGGAAGTCGACGTCAACCCGCGTGCCCCCGTTCCCACAGCCCCTCATGTGCAACCTGAGGGTCTGGGGCGGGTCACGCTCCATCACCCGAGCAAACGGGGCAGGGAGACGAAGACGACGACGCGGAGGCCGGCGCGGCCTGATGAAGAACTCGCAAGGATGGTCTTCAACGTGGCCCTCCATCGGGAAGGGCATCGTTGGCAGGGGCAAGGCCGGCGTGCCGCCCCGTCCTCCTCTTCCCCGAGCGCTACGGCCTCTGCCCAGGCCTCGCCCACGGCCTCGCCCCCTCCCCCTTCCCCTCGCGGCCGGTTCCACCACCGCGGGCTCAGGAGGAGGAGGGACGCGCTGTCGAGCGGCGACCCTCGCCACCACCATCGAGGGACCAGGATTCCCCTTCTCCATGGCGGGTGAGAGGAAGAAGCAGAAGCAGGAGGGGTAGAAGATGGAAGAATGCGCCCCCTTCCCCCTCTTTATAAAGGAACGGGGTTGAGGCTCGGCCGCCCCGCTCAGCCAATCCAGACACCGGAGGCGCAGGGAATCAGGACCGACCCGCTGCCCCAACCAGCAACGGCCCGGTTTCCCGCCTCCACCGTTTGCCACCCCGAGCGCATGAAAGACGCGTGGCAGACGTGCAGAACTGAGGGGACGGGTGAGGCGACCTCTCCCCACCCCGTGATCGTGGGGAGTGGACGCCTTGAAGACCGCACCCCGGCCCCGCTCAGTAAGTGAGCCGCGCCTCCATGCCTCCCTCTTTTTACGGGGAGGGCGCGAGCCGCCTCTTTACTGCGATATGACGCATGCGTGTGGAAACCGCCCCACGCATGCCGCCCATGTCACGCACGCCCCTCCATGCCGCGCCACACGCGTGGGTCGTGGGAAGCGGAGCGCGCGAAGAGTCTTACCACGGTAAAAACCACCCCACCTGCCCGCGCACCGTTTTGGGCCTGGCCCAACAACGTGTCGCGCTTATGTGTGGCCCAGGCCCGGGGGCTCCTGTCGGTGTACAAAAAGAGGGGCACACTTTTGTACCCCTTTACCTGTGCACGGGCAGTCGGAGCCGCGCCCACGACCACACCAAGCAGAACAGGGGAGGTGAGCCAAGGTAAGACCGAAGCCCAAGACAATCAAAGCAACGCCAAGGCCAAGACCACAAAGAGCAGAGGGGCGAAGCAGGTTCCCCCGGCAAGACCCTTGCCGGGCGGCCTCAGCGGCCCCGGCAAGACCCTTGCGGGGACAGCTCGCTCCACACCAACAGAGCGAGCCACCCTTGAGCCCACGGCCCCCAGCGCCATCATCAACGTGGGGCGAGGGCTCGGGAAGGCACCTCTGTGGTGGCATGCAAATCTTTGTGAAGACATATTCAAGATTAGATGAGGATTAAAAGACGACGATTCTCGGCAAGATCCCTGCCGAGGAAGGCCACCAGACCCCCGGCAAGGTCCTTGCCGGGGACGACAGTATGCCACGGCAAGACCCTTGCCAGGCCACACGGCAAGGCCCTCGCCAAGGACGCCAGCGGGGCCACTGCCAAACCCGCACCAAACATGCTTCCACCATCGTTCACATGCAGCTGCCAGCCCAACCAGCTGGGCAGGCACCTGCGTGGAAACATGCAGCTCCTAGGCCAACTCATCGAGCGCCTGCGTGGCGGCATGCAGATCTTCGTGAAGGCTCCACCACCGCGCCACCTTAGCTGCCTGACTGCCTACATGGCACCACGCACCTCACTGGCCAGGGCGCGTGTCAAGGCGAGGAGGAGCGGCGACGGACGGGACGGGCCTCGCCCTGTCCCCAATAAAGCAAGGGGACACGTAAGCTACGCATTAAATGTGTCTTGTCCTGTAATACGAGCGATAAGCTCAGACCACTGTACGCCTTTCCACCTCCTGTGTGTCACTGTGGCAGCCCCTTTCAACTATAAAAGGAGGCCCATGGCATACTGGAGAAGGATTCGGCTCTTTCGAACCACGCACTGACCACAGCTAGTTCGAGAGCTCAAGAACTCTCAGAAATACACCCACCAAAGCAGGACTAGGGTTTTATGCATCCTCGCGGCCCGAACCTGGGTAAACGATCCCTGTGCTGTCTACTAGCCTTTCTCTCCTCGCAACCCTGCGCCCCGGCAACCGTAGTAGGGATTCTTGTGATCCCATAGGTGTCGTTCCACACCGACACACTGCCTTGGGTATCTTCATCCATGACCTCCTCTTCACTGTGTCTGGTCCAACGTGTATATCCATCCATAAAACCCCTAGAGACTAAGTGCATCTGGACATCTGCAACTTCATGTGACTCTGTATTGGCACAATCAGTACATGGACACAGGATGTAATCCGCATCACCAATTCTCCTGTTTGTACTTTCAGCCAAATTCATGAACTCTGTCACGCCACTGATAAAATCTGCGGTTTTCCGATTCTTCATCCATCGAGATCGTTCCATCTGCAGCACAAGAATGGTAATTAAATACAAAACAACAACATTAATACACGGATTAACTGCTGTCCAAAGATGCGTGCATAAATCACAAGGTTTTATTTTAATAATTACTGAGGGCGCTCCATGTTGTTATCCAGACGTGCTATGACAAAATTAATGGCCAGTCAATTTACACGCAGAGTACTAGTACAACACTACACTTAGGAATTGAATACCTAAATTTAGCGACTCACGAAAAGAATACCTTAATTAATTAGCCGCGCGGCAACCTCCACCCTGCAGATAGACAAGCGCGATGCGGCGGCATGCCGAGACAGCAGGGTCGAGGAGCAAAGCTTAGTGCGGCTGCCGCCTGAAGTTCGACCTCCACTATCCCGCCATCGACGGCGATGGATGTGCTCGAATCATGCCGCCGCCGACCTCGATGGTTGAGCTCCTCCTATCTCCCACCGCAGAATGAGGATTGACCTCCTATGACGCCGCAACCACCCAGAGACTGAGGATTGACCTCTTCTTCGGTAGCCGCTGCCTAGGCCGCCGCCGCCATCTCTATATGCAGAGCGGCTATTTTTTTACGGATATCCACGGAGCGGCTGTTTACACGGTATTTCACCATAACTCAATTATATGGACAGGGTAGTACATCACATACGGTTATGTAACGGCAAACATGTCTAACCTACGGTGTCTTCTCACACGGTTTGGTGCGGAAATCGTGTGTGACGTTGTAATACCTAACACAAACGACATGTACAAACAGTGTGCCATATACAACATATATATAGTGCCATTAGTAGTTCCCAACCGTTAGCTTATCTCCAAAGTTTTCCCATTTCCCCAAATCCCTACATAGCCTCCAAATTCCCTCGCGTGGCACTGACGTTGGGGGAATGCGGACAAGTGGTCTGATGGTTTCGGTGCGGCTGCTCCTGCTCGTATCGCCGGCACGACGGCGGTCGCCGCCGAGCACTTGCCTAAGGTCATCAGAAGGCAGGTGTACTACGGATCCGAATCGTCCTGTCAGGTTCCAATCTATCCCGATCTTTTTTAGCATGTCCAAAGTATGGCTCCTTGCTGAACCCGTCCTGAATGACCCCCCCCCCCCCTAGGAAAGCGATCTGCCGCCGGATCCGGAGCTTGACTCCAGACTCCCGCAACACGAGTTCGACTCCGAGTTTTGCGCCACCAAGAAGTACCAAAAGCTGAGTTGTGTGCACGGGCACACTCCCGCTCGACGTGTATGCACGGAGGGATTCGACATTGGCAGGTGGTTTCTCAGTTGCCCCTTAGAGGTTAGTGCTAATTAAGTTCATCATTTCACTTCAGTTAATGCCACCGTTCATCCAGAATACTATTTAACATTGGTAGGGATATGAGGCTTGTGCCTTTGTTAACTGGCTGGATGAAGAATGGCATGGCAGGGCTCGGAGTGTTATCACCAAGCTCGCAGAAGATAACGTAAAGCTGAAGAAGAAACTGGCTGATCTGGAATGTACAATTAGTACGATGAAGCAAGAAAGAATCAATCACAGGCAACAGATGAAAGCAAGAGACAAGAAGGAACTAGCATGTGTAGTTGTGGTTGTCGCATTAGCCATCTTCTATGCGCTGTTTGCAATGATGATTAGGGGTTTTGTTTGACAGTATTGCTAAAGCGCATCTAGATGTGCTCTAAGTAATGCACATCTAGGTCCTATATATGCCATTGATGTTACGCGAAGATTCATGCAGATATTTTTATTTGTCCTTTTCTTTTCCTTTCTAGTTTGATTATTACTGGCTTTATCAATAAGAAGAGCTCAATGTATTGCTTGCCAACTGTCCTACTCCGTTCATACCAGTACTGGTGCATAATCCCAAAACTGGTTCCTTGTTTTTGTCCTGAAAAAGGAAACCAGCCAAATAGCCAATAGGAGTCCTGCGCAACCCCGGGAATTTGGAGCGACTGGGTATAAATAATGACGGTTGATTATATCAGCGGTTAGATAATACGTTAACCCCCGCTTCAATCCCCGCTTCAATTGGCAGTTCCTCTTCTCTGCATACCCCGCTTAAGTGTCCACCATCTTCATCGTCCCCGGCAGGCCGCGCTACACACTGGCACACACTCTGCAGCCATGTCGAGCGATAGCGAGGACGACAGTTCGGCCAGCAGTCTGGCGCCCGATGATAGGTCAACATCGGAATCATCCCGCTGGTCTTCCATGAGTCTGGCGCCGAGCCTAGACCTTGATTATATCCGGTTCATGGAAGGAACGCCGCCTCCGAAGTCGTCAGACCACAACCAGACAGACAAGGAGCCGTCAGAGGACGAAGAAGAGGACAACGATCATGATGATGAGGAATGGTCGAACAAGGAGGAGGACGACAACAACAACAACGACGGCGGCGGCGATGAAAAGCCAATGGTCAGCGGCAAGAAGCGTCCTCGCCAAGACGATGTCGCCGGGCCATCCAACAAGAACAACAAGAAGAAGAAGGACTAAATTAAGCAGACTGTATATATCTCTGTTTATCCTGTCAATCTCATCGCAGACGGTTAGTAATATGTATTCGACAGAGATCTTCTACATTATCGCCAACAGGTTGGTTTGTTGAACTGTGTGCCCTGACGAGCACACAATTCACAAAAAAAGTCCGTATGGGCTGTCTATAATGATCGCACACAATTCTGATTACCGACCTGTTTACCGGGTATCACACACATATTGTTACGCCGAATCGTTTGTGTTCACCTCACTCATCGCAAACGGTTCATCGGAGTGAACTGTATGCCGTATATCGCACACACCTTGATCTGGCTGCCCATTTTTGTTGTTCTGTCTCATCGCAAACAGTTCGTACAGCCGTATGCCCCTCATCGCACACGCAAATATAATCTGAACTGTGTCTGATGTATCATTCATCGCAAATGTTTTGCATCATTTCTGACGGTTTTCATACAACACTGTTTGCGATTATTGCATCGTACACAATTTCTCAAAGTGTCTCTGATCGTAGTGTCGCGTTAGCAGCATCCTGCAGTAGTGACACAAAGTTTGTAAAAGTTTTTCTTTATCAATTTCAGTTTGTCAACTGAATTGCTTGAGGACGAGCAATGGGTTAAGCTTGGGGGATTTGATACATCTCCATCGTATCTACTTTTCCAAAATCTTTTGCCCTTGTTTTGGACTCTGACTGACGCTGTTTTCAGCAGAATTGCCATGGTGTTATTTTTGTGCAGAAAAAGAAGTTCTCAGAATGACTTGAAACTTCACGGAGAATATTTGTGGAATAAATAAAAAATATTAGCGAAAGAATCAATAGAGGGGCCCACCACCTGCCCACAAGGGTGGGGGCGCGCCCTACCCCCTGGGCGCGCCCCTGGCTTGTGGGTCCCGTGAAGCTCCACCGACCTCAACTCCAACTCCATATATTCACGTTCGGGGACAAAAAATCAGAGAGAAGGATTTATCGCGTTTCATGATATGGAGCCGGCGCCACCTCCTATTCTTCCTCAGGAGGGTAGATCTGGAGTCCGTTTTGGGCTCCGGAGAGGGGAAATCATCGCCATCGTCATCATCAACCATCCTCCATTACCAATTTCAAGATGCTCACTGATACGTCTCCAATGTATCTATAACTTTTAATTGTTCCATGCTGTTATATCATCATTCTTGGATGTTTTACAATCATTTTATAGCAACTTTATATCATTTTTTGGGACTAACCTATTGACCCATTGCCCAGTGCCAGTTTTTGTTTTTTTGCTTGTTTTTTACATCGCAGGAAATCAATATCAAAGGGAGTCCAAACACCGTGAAACTTTTTGTGGATTTTTTATGAACCAGAAGACCACCAGTGGGCCAGAGAAGCACCTGGGGGGTGCCCCGAGGGGGGCACCAGGGCGCGCCTGGGGGCCCAGGCGCACCCAGGTAGGTTGTGCCCACCTCGGTGGCCTCCTGCACTCCTCTTTGCCCTATAAATTCCCAAATATTCTGAAAACCCTCGGGGTTAACCTAGATCAGAAGTTCACCATCGCAAGGCTCCGTAGCCACCAAAAACCCATCTAGACCCCGTTCTGGCACCCTGCCGGAGGGGGGAATCATCTCCAGTGGCCATCTTCATCTTCCCGGCGGCCACCATGATGAGGAGGGAGTAGTCCACCCTCGGAGCTAAGGGTTTGTACCAGTAGCTATGTGTTTTATCTCCCTCTCTCTCGTGTTCTTGAGATGTCACGATCTTGATGTATCGCGGGCTTTTTTAATATAGTCGGATCATATGGTGTTTTCCCCTCTCTATCTTGTTGTGATGAGTTGAGTTTTCCATTTGACATTTCGTTTTATCGGATTGAATACTTTTATGGATTTTAGAGCACTTGATATATGTCTTGCATATGAATAATCGTGGTGACAATGGGGTATCATATTGATTCACTTGATATATGTTTTGGCACTCAACTCGCGGATTCCCGAGGTGACATTGGGGTAATCTACACATAGGGGTTGATGCACGTTCTTGCCTTTGTTTCTCCGATAGAAATCTTGGGACACTCTTTAAAGTTCTTTGTGTTGGATTGAGTGTTATGAATCTGAAATTATTTGGTGTTATTTTACTAAGAACTCTTGGATAGATCGATCAGAAAGAATAGCTTCAGGGTGGTTTCGTACCCTACAAATGATTTCTCCGTATGTTCTCCGCTAGATAGGAACTTTCGAGTGGTTCTTCGTTGCACGTTGAGGGACGGTTATACGATCCAATTATATTAGCATTGTTGAGAGATTGCACTAGCGAAAGTATGGACCCTAGGCCTCATTTTCAAGCATTGCAATACTGTTTTTGTGCCCATTTACTATTTGCTACCTTGCTGTTTTTATTTATTCAGATTATAAAAATATATTTCTACCATCAATATTACACTTTTATCACCATCTCTTCGCCGAACTAGTGCACCTATACAATTTGCCATTGTATTGGGTGTGTTGGGACACAAGAGATTTCTTGTATTTGTTTGCAGGGTTGTTTGAGAGAGACCAAATTCATCCTACACCTCCCACGGATTGATAAACCTTAGGTCATCCACTTGAGGGAAAATTGCTACTCTCCTACAAAACTCTGCACTTGGAGGCCCAACACGAGTCGACAGGAATAAAGCTGCATAGTAGACATCAAGCTCTTTTCTCGTGCCGTTGCCGGGGAGGTTAGGTAAGCGGCACTCACACCCCGTCAACGAAGCTCTTTTCTGGCGCCGTTGCCGGGGAGGTGAGTGCTTGAAGGTATATCTTTAGATCTTGCAATTGAATCTTTTATTTTCTTGTTTTATCAGTAGTTTGGTTTATAAAAAGAAAATTACAAAAAAAAATGGAATTGAGGTTGCCTCATATTATTCGTCTTTATAATGTCTTTCGTGAAAATGATGGAAAGGAAAATTGTGCTCAATTGTTAGAAGAAGAATGCTATAAAATGTTTGGCATGAATGATGAGCATGATTGCAATGTTGTTAGTATGAATTCTTTGAATATCCATGATGCTAATGATTTGCAAAGCTACAAGCTTGGGGATGCTATGTTTGATGAAGATGATATTTTTATTCCCCCAAGATTTGATGTGCAAATTTGTTATAATGATTGCATGCCTCCTATTTATGATGATTATAATGATGAAAGTGGATTTGGAGAGGTCGTGAATTTATTTAATGATGAATCCACTATTTTGGACGAGGCTTCAATTGACTATGATAACAAAGTTGCTATCTATGATGATTATGGTGATGAAATGTATGCTATAAAGAATAATGATAACCATGAAACTTGTCATCATGATTTTAATTTCCAATCACATGATAGTTATTTTGTTGAGTTTGCTCCCACCACTATTCATGAGAATAAATTTGCTTATGTGGAGAGTAATAAATTTTCTATGCTTATGGATCATGAAGAGAATGCTTTATGTGATATCTATATTGTTGAATTCATTCATGATGCTACTAAAAATTATTATGAGGGAGGAACATATGCTTGTAGGTATTGCAATAATATCAAGTTTCCTCTCTACGTGTTGAAAATCTTGAAGTTATGTTTGTTTTGCCTTCCTATGCTAATTGATTCTTGCTCTCATGAGTTGTTTACTCACAAAATCCCTATGCATAGGAAGTGGGTTAGGCTTAAATGTGCTTGCCATGTGTTTCGTGATGCTCTTGTTGTGTTTCAGTTCTGTACTTTTATGTGGGCATCATTGAACTCATCATGCCTAGCTAAAAGGCATTAAAGAAAAGTGCTTGTTGGGAGACAACCCAACAGTTTTGCGCTCAGTCCAGGAATTTTTAAAATTCACTGGAACGTGAGTTTGATCTGAATCTTTTGCAGGTGATAGATATACAAATTCCCTGCGTTGTCCTAATTTTCATAAAAATTTGGAGTAGCAGAAGTATGTTGGAGTACAGATTACTACAGACTGTTCTATTTTTGACAGATTCTGTTTTCAATGCATAGCTTGCTTGTTTCCTAGTTTCTATGGCTTATATTGCTCAATATATATTGTGGAAATGAAATGCTACAGAAGGCATTGTGTGGAAACAATTATGAATCTTGTCTTTCACAGTACCAAAGTGAAATGGTTTGCTCTTTATCATACTAACCTATCTCACGAAGTTCCGTTAAGTTTTGTGTGATTGAAGTTTTAAAGTTTTAGGTGAGATGTAGACATGAGGAGAATAAGGAGTGACAAGATCCTAAGCTTGGGGATGCCCAAGGCACCCCAAGGTAATATTCAAGGAAGATCCAAGCAACTAAGCTTGGGGATGCCCCGGAAGGCATCCCCTCTTTCGTCTCCAATATTATCGGGAAACCGTGATATAAAAGGAATTAAGGAGACACAAAAGTTCAATCTTGGGGATGCCCAAGGCATCCCAAGATAATATTTCAAGAAGTCTCAAGCATCTAAGCTTGGGGATGTCCCGGTAGGCATCCCACCTTTCTTCATCAACAATTATCGGTTAGTATCGGTTGATCCTAAGTTTTTGCTTCTTCACATGATGTGTGCTATTCTTGGAATGTCATTTTATTTTGTTTTGCTTGTTGTTTTAATAAAATTAGATCTAAAAGTTTTTAAATAAGAGAGTCCTCACATAGCTACCTATTTACTTAACTACTCATTTGATCTTCACTTATATATATTTGGAGTAGTTTGTCTTTTGCTCTAGTGCTTCACTTATATCTTTTTAGCACGATGTTCTTTAATATTTTTGAAGAAATTCTCTCATGCTTCACTTATATGTTTTTGAGAGATGAAAACATTTATGCTCATGTTCTTCACTTAAATTTGTTTGAGCTTATCAAAAGCATCATATAAAAACTTTCATGAAGATCATTGGACAAAATAAACTTGATTCTTTATAATAGTTTTGAGATATGATGATGTGATATGTGAGTCATGTTGATGAGTAATTATGCTTTAGTAAGAATATTGGTGTTAAGGTTTGTGATTCCCTATGCAAGCACGAAAGTCAATAGTTTTGCAATGAAATTACATCCTACTTGTGGTGCATTATTCGGTGTTAATTATGCTTAATGCCCGCTTATGAGATTATTTGTTTCTTGGTTGGTCGCTTCTCAATCTTTTGCTAGCCTTCATTTTGCACTAAGTATGATCACTACTTGTGCATCCAAAATCCTTTAAACCAGTTTTGCCACATGAGTCCACAATACCTACCTATATGTGGTATTCTTTTGCCGTTCTAAGCAAATTTGTATGTGCCATCTCTAATTTTCAAAATAAATTTCTCTTTTGTGAGCTCGTACCGCTCGCGAGGCGGTGAGGGGTGGCCAATATTTTCCATGCTAGATGTGTTATTCTCATGATGAGTGTTTATTCACTTGTCATTGCACGAGAGTAAGGCAAAGGTATTAGGGATGCCCAGTCCCAAAATGAAAAATGAATTTACTTTATGTTGTCAAATAATAAATTCCTTGGAAAGTGTTGGTATGGAGGGCACCCGTGGATACGGTTAGCCATGGAAAGTGAAAGTATGGTGGAAAAAGGAATAAACTTTATTTTCTTTTTGGGAACCGCCTATGATATATCTAGCATGGAAAGTGTTGGGAGCTCTAAGTCGTTTTCGTTGGTGGGAAAAGTATGCCTCTCAAAATGTTTTTATCTCTCAATTTTCGCTTTGAGCTCTGGCACCTCTACAAATCCCTACTTCTCTCTGCGAAGGGCCTTTCTTTTACTTTATGCAATTTTTATTTTTAATTTGAGTCTCCATCTTCTCTTATAAAGCACCAACTAGGGGGCACTATGATCATACTTGAGCATTGATGCGGCTTGAAGCTATGTCGGTATTTCCCCAAACATGAAGGGATGATGCGTCACAGCAGCGGTAGGTATTTTCCTCAGTGATGAAATGAATGTTATCAAACCAGTAGGAGAACCAAGCAACACAATGTAAACATCACCTGCACACAAATAACAAATACTCGCAACCCGACGTGTAGAAGGGGTTGTCAATCCCTTTCGGGTAACGGCGCCAGAAATTGGCAAACAGACGTGAATAAATTGTAGTAGAATGATAGATCGAACGCCAAATAAAATAAAATAGGAATAAATTGCAGCAAGGTATTTTTGTATTTTTGGTTTAATAGACTGAAAATAAAAGCAAAGGAAAATAGATCGCAAAGGCAATTAATATGAGAAAGAGACCCGGGGGTCGTAGGTTTCACTAGTGTCTTCTCTCGAGAAAAATAGCAAACGGTGGGTAAAAAAATTACTGTTGGGCAATTGACAGAACTTCAAATAATCATGACGATATCTAGGCAATGATCATTATATAGGCATCACGTCCAAGATTAGTAGACCGACTCCTGCCTGCATCTACTACGATTACTCCACACATCGACCGCTATCCAGCATGCATCTAGTGTATGCAGTTCATGGAGAAACAGAGTAATGCAATAAGAATGATGACATGATGTAGACAAGATCTATTTATGTAGAAATAGACCCCATCGTTTTATCCTTAGTAGCAACAATACATACGTGTCAGTTCCCCTTCCGTCACTGGGATCAAGAACCGTAAGATCGAACCCACTACAAAGCACCTCTTCACATTGCAAGATAAGTAGATCAAGTTGGCCAAACAAAACCCAAATATCGGAGAAGAAATACGAGGCTATAAGCAATCATGCATATAAGAGATCAAAGAAACTCAATAACTTTCATGGATAAAAAGGTAGATCTGATCATAAACTCAAAGTTCATCCGGGCCCAACAAACACACCGCAAAAAGAGTTACATCATATGGATCTCCAAGAGACCATTGTATTGAGAAAACCATCTAGCTACTAACTACGGTCCCAAAGGTCTAAAAAGTACTACTCACCCATCATCGGAGAGGCACCAATGGAAGTGGTGAACCCCTCCGTGATGGTGTCTAGATTGGATCTGGTGGTTCTGCACTCTGCGGCGGCTGGAATTGATTTTCGTCGACTCCCCTAGGGTTTCTGGAATATTGGGGTATTTATAGAGCGAAGAGTCAGTTCAGGGGGCACCCGAGGTGGGCACAACCTACCAGGGAGCGCCTGGGCCTCCTGGCGCGCCCTGGTGGGTTTACTCCCCTCGGAGCACCCCAAGCGCTTCTCCGGCCCATTGGTTGTCTTTCGGTCCAAAAAAATCCACAAAAAGTTTCACTGCGTTTGGACTCCGTTTGGTATTGATTTCCTGCGATGTAAAAAACATGCAGAAAATAGCAATTGGCACTTGGCACTATGTCAATCGGTTAGTACCAAAAATGATATAAAATGACTATAAAATGGTTATAAAACACCCAAGAATAATAATATAACAACATGGAACAATCAAAAATTATAGATACGTTGGAGACGTATCAGCATCCCCAAGCTTAATTCATGCTCCTCCTCGAGTAGGCAAATGATAAAAACAGAATTTTTCATGTGGAATGCTGCCTAATATGTCATCTCATATTCTTTTCTTTATAGCATGGACATTTGGAATTTTATATTGTTCAAAGCAATAGTCTAGTTTTGACATGATAACTTAAATACTCAAGCATATCAACAAACAACCAAGTCTTTCAAAATATCAACGCTAAAATAAGTTATCCCTAGCCCATCATGCTCAATCATTGATCCATTCATGAAACACACTCGCATATTAGCTACACCCAATTCTCAAGTACGATCATAGTGCCCCCTAGTTGGTGCTTTATAAGAGAAGATGGAGACTCAAATTCAAAAATAAAAATCGCATAAAGTAAAAGAAAGGCCCTTCGCGGAGGGAAGTAGGGATTTGTAGAGGTGCGAGAGCTCAAAGCGAAAAACTTAGAGATAAAAACATTTTGGGAGGTGTGCCTTTCCCACCAATGAAAATGACTTAGAGCTCCCAACACTTTCCATGCTAGATATATCATAGGCGGTTCCCAAACAGAAATTAAAGTTTATTCCTTTTGCAACCATACTTTCACTTACTATGGCTAGCCGTATCCACGGTTGCCCTCCATACCAACACTTTCCAAGGAATTTATTATTTGACAACATAAAGTAAATTCATTTTTCATTTTGGGACTGGGCATCCCTAATATCTTTGCCTTACTCTCGTGCAATGACAAGTGAATAAACACTCATCGTGAGAATAACACATCTAGCATGGAAAATATTAGCCACCCCTCACCGCCCCGCGAGCGGTACGAGCACACAGAAGGAGAAGTTCATTTTCAAAATTATAGATGGCACATACAAATTTGCTTAGAATGGCAAAATAATACCGCATATAGGTAGATATAGTGGACTCATGTGGCAAAACTGGTTTAAAGGTTTTTGGATGCACAAGTAGTGATCATACTTAGTGCAAAATGAAGGCTAGCAAAAGATTGAGAAGCGACCAACCAAGAAACAAATAATCTCATAAGCGGGCATTAAGCATAATTAACATAGAATAATGCACCGCAAGTAGGATATCATTTCATTGCATGACTATTGACTTTCGTGCTTGCATAGGGAATCACAAACATTCACACCAATATTCTTACTAAAGCATAATTACTCATTAAGATGACTCACATATCACATCATCATATCTCAAAACTATAACTAAGAATCAAGTTTATTTTTTCCAATGATCTTCATGAAAGTTTTTATTATATCCTTCTTGGATATCTATCACTTTGGGACTAATTTTCATGTGTTGCTTTTGATAAGCTCTAACAAATATAAGTGAAGATCATGAGCCTAATATTTCTTTCTCTCAAATTAATTTAAGTGAAGCAAGAGAGAATTTTTTCAAAAAAATTACTAACTCTCAAATAAATCTAAGTGAAGCAAGAGAGAATTTCTTCAGAAATAACTAAGCACACCGTGCTCAAAAAGATATAAGTGAAGCACTAGAGCAAATCCATAGCTCATAAAAATTTAAGTGAAGCATGGAGAGCAATTCTAACATGTCATGGCATAATTTTGGCTCTCTCAAATAGGGGTGTCCAGCAAGGAATCAAGACTTAAAAAGCAAAACAAAGCAAACAAAGACTCATATCGCACAATACGCTCCAAGCAAAACTCATAGTATGTGACGAATAAAAATATGGCTTCGAGTAAAATACCGATGGTCGTTAGAAGAAAGAGGGGATGCCACTCGGGGCATCCCCAAGCTTAGTTGCTTGCTCTCTTTGGATAATAGCTTGGGATGCTGGGGTATCCCCAAGCTTAGGCGCTTCTTACTCCTCATTCCTTCATCCATCGTAAGATAACCCAAAACTTGAAAACTTCAATCACACAAAACTCAACAAAACCTTCGTGAGATCCGTCAGTATAAGAAAGCAAATCACTACTATAATTACTGTAGCAAACCAATTCATATTTTATTCTTGCATTATATCTACTGTATTCCAACTTTTCTATGGAAAAAACTCATCAAAGTAAACCATAGAATCATCAAAACAAGCACACATCGCAAAGAAAACAGAATCTGTCAAAAACAGAACAGTCTGTAGTAATCTGGATATTTCGAATACTTATGAAACTCCAAAAATTCTGAAAAATTATGAAGAAATGAGCAATTTGTATATTAATCTTCTGCAAAAAGAATTGGTATTTTATCACGATCTGGTTAAAAATAAGAATTGTTTTCGTGAGTGCAAAAGTTTATGTTTTTTCGGCAAGATCAAACAACTATCACCCAAGAAGATCCTAAAGGCTTTACTTGGCACAAACACTAATTAAAACACAAAAACACAATCATAACAGTAGCATAATTGTGCAAACACTCAAGAACAGAAAGCAAAAAAGCAAAAATAAATTTTATTCATTGGGTTGCCTCCCAACGAGCGCTATAGTTTTACGCCCTTTGCTAGGCATAAAGCAAGGATATAAGTTTATTCATCCGTAGTTTTGGCTACTTTGGTAAGGGTTTTATCAAACCCGGGAGACTCTTTACACTTCCCTAAATTCTCAGGAAAATAAACCACCTTTAGATCCAAAATATCCAATCGCTTGTTGCAAAGAGTAATCAAGGTGTTCATGCAATTGATACTACCATTGAGATGTTTGAGGGGTTCGCTATATTTTTGTAATTCAACCATGTGTTTATGCAAATCACCAAGTTTGTCCAACATTTGAACTCCCTCTAGGGTGAAAGAAAACCCCTTCATTTGAGGTGGAACACCCAATATTCCTTCTAAAATTTCATAGGCGGCATTGGCATCAAGCTCAATAAAATTCCCTTTAGCGGCAAAATCTAGGAGTTGTCTATGATGAAAGCCAATCCTATGTAAAAATTACGAAGCAAGATCTTAGCACCCCCTTTTAAATTGCAAATATGATAAGATTAAGCCTATACCAAGCATCTTTCAAATTTTCTCCTTGTCTTTGCTTGAAGTAAAGAACTTCAAAATCTGGTGACAAAGGAGGAGTAGGCATGCTAGCCATTATGACTCAAAAGCAAGAAAACGGATAGATCTGGCAAGAAAACAGCAAACGAAAAAAGGGCGAATAAAACGGCAAATTTTTGTGAAGTGGGGAGAGGAAAACGATAGACAAATGGAAAATAATGTAAATTGCGAGGAGATGAGATTTGTGATTAGGAACCTGGTAGATGTTAATGATGTCTCCCCGGCAACGGCGCCAGAAATTCCTTTTGATGTGGCTTGAAGCTACGTCTGTATTTCCCCAAAGAGGAAGGGATGATGCAGCACAACAGCAGTAGGTATTTCCCTCAGTGATGAAACCAAGGTTATCGAACCAGTAGGAGAACCAAGCAACACAACGTAAACAACACCTGCGCACAAATAACAAATACTCGCAACCCGACGTGTAAAAGGGGTTGTCAATCCATTTCGGGTAACGACGTGAGAAATTGGCAAATGAACGTGAATAAATTGTAGTAGATTGATAGATCGAACGCCAAATAAAATAAAATAGGAATAAATTACAGCAAGGTATTTTTGTATTTTTGGTTTAATGGATCTGAAAATAAAAGCAAAGGAAAATAGATCGCAAAGGCAATTAATATGAGAAAGAGACCCGGGGGTCGTAGGTTTCACTAGTGGCTTCTCTCGAGAAAAATAGCAAACGGTGGGTAAACAAATTACTGTTGGGCAATTGATAGAACTTCAAATAATCATGTCGATATCCAGGAAATGATCATTATATAGGCATCACGTCCAAGATTAGTAGACCGACTCCTGCCTGCATCTACTACTATTACTCCACACATCGATCGCTATCCAGCATGCATCTAGTGTATTAAGTTCATGGAGAAACGGAGTAATGCAATAAGAACGATGACATGATGTAGACAAGATCTATTTATGTAGAAATAGACCCCATCGTTTTATCCTTAGTAGCAATGATACATACGTGTCGGTTCCCCTTCTGTCACTGGGATCAAGCACCGTAAGATCGAACCCACTACAAAGTACCTCTTCCCATTGCAAGATAAATAGATCAAGTTGGCCAAACAAAACCCAAATATCGGAGAAGAAATATGAGGCTATAAGCAATCAGGCATCTAAGAGATCAAAGAAACTCAAATAACTTTCATGGATAAAAAGATAGATCTGATCATAAACTCAAAGTTCATCCGATCCCAAAAAACACACTGCAAAAAGAGTTACATCATATGGGTCTCCAAGAGACCATTGTATTGAGAATCAGACGAGAGAGAGGAAGCCATCTAGCTACTAATTACGGAACCGAAGGTCTACAAAGAACTACTGACGCATCATCGGAGAGGCACCAATGGAAGTGGTGAACCCCTCCGTGATGGTGTCTAGATTGGATCTGGTGGTTCTGGACTCTGCGGTGGTTGTAATTGATTTTCGTCGACCCCCCTAGGGTTTCTGGAATATTGGGGTATTTATAGAGCGAAGAGTCGGTTCAGGGGGCACCCGAGGTGGGTTGTGCTCCCCTCGGAGCACCCCCAGGCGCTTCTCCGGCCCATTGGATGTCTTCTGGTCCAAAAAAACCCACAAAAAGTTTCGCTGCGCTTGGACTCCGTTTGGTATTGATTCCTTGCGATGTAAAAACATGCAGAAAACAACAACTGGCACTTTGCACTATGTCAATAGGTTAGTACCAAAAAATGATTATAAAACATCCAATAATGATAATATAACAGCATGGAACAATAAAAAATTATAGATACGTTGGAGACATATCAAGCATTGGTTGTAGCTAATATACAAGTGTGTTTCATGAATGGATCAATGATTGAGCATGATGGGCTTGGGATAACTTATTTTAGCGTTGATATTTTGAAAGACATGGCTGCTTGTTGGTATGCTTGAGTATTTAAGTCCTCATGTCAAAACTAGACTATTACTTTGAACCATATAAAAGTCCAAATATCCATGCTATAAAGAAAAGAATATGAGATGACATGTTAGGCAGCATTCCATATCAAAAATTCTGTTTTTATCATTTATGTACTCGAGGACGAGCAGGAATTAAGCTTGGGGATGCTGATACGTCTCCAACGTATCTATAGTTTTTGATTGTTCCATGCTGTTATATTATCATTCTTGGATGTTTTACAATCATTTTATAGCAACTTTATATCATTTTTTGGGACTAACCTATTGAACCAGTGCCCAGTGCCAGTTGTTGTTTTTTGCTTGTTTTTCACATTGCATGAAATCAATATCAAACGGAGTCCAAACACCGCAAAACTTTTGGTGGTTTTTTATGGACCAGAAGACCACCAGTGGGCACCTGGGGGGTTCCACGAGGGGGGCACAACCCACCTGGGCGCACCTGGGCCCCCAGGTGCGCCCAGGTGGGTTGTGCACACCTTGGTGGCCTCCCGCACCCCCTCTTTGCCCTATAAATTCCCAAATATTCCAAAAACCCTCGGGGTTAACCTAGATCAGAAGTTCCGCCGCCGCAAGGCTCTGTAGCCACCGAAAACCAATCTAGACCCTGTTCCGGCACCCTGTCGGAGGGGGGAATCATCTCCGGTGGCCATCTTCATCATCCCGGCGGCCACCATGATGAGGAGGGAGTAGTCCACCCTCGGGGCTGAGGGTTTGTACCAGCAGCTATGTGTTTAATCTCTCTCTCTCTGTCTCGTGTTCTTGAGATGTCATGATCTTGTTGTATCGCGGGCTTTGTTAATATAGTCGGATCATATGGTGTTTTCCCCTCTCTATGTTGTTGTGATGAATTGAGTTTTCCCTTTGAGATTTTGTTTTATCGGATTGAATACTTTTATGGATTTGAGAGCACTTGATATATGTCTTGCATATGAATACTCGTGGTGACAATGGGGTATCGTATTGATTCACTTGATATAAGTTTTGGCACTCAACTCGCGGATTCCCGAGGTGACATTGGGGTAATCTACGCATAGGAGTTGATGCACGTTCTTGTCTTTGTTTCTCCGGTAGAAATCTTAGGACACTCTTTGAAGTTCTTTGTGTTGCATTGAGTATCATGAATCTGAAATTATTTGGTGTTATTTTAGTATGAACTCTTGGATAGATCGATCGGAAAGAATAGCTTCGAGGTGGTTTCGTACCCTACAAATGATTTCTTCGTATGTTCTCCGCTAGATAGGAAGTTTCGAGTGATTCTTCGTTGCACGTTGAGGGACGGTTATATGATCCAATTATATTAGCATTGTTGAGAGATTGCACTAGTAAAAGTACGGACCCTAGGCCTCATTTTCAAGCATTGGAATACCGGTTTTGTGCACGTTTACTATTTGCTACCTTGTTGTTTTTATTTATTCAGATTATAAAAACATATTTCTACCATCAATATTACACTTTTATCACCATCTCTTCGCCGAACTAGTGCACCTATACAATTTGCCATTGTATTGGGTGTGTTGGGGACACAAGAGATTTCTTGTATTTGGTTGCAGGGTTGTTTGAGAGAGACCATCTTCATCCTACACCTCACACGGATTGATAAACCTTAGGTCATCCACTTGAGGGAAAATTGCTACTGTACTATAAAACTCTGCGCGTGGAGGCCCAACACGAGTCTACAAGTTTGCGTAGTCAACATCACTCACCGCCATGCGTGAGTAATCCCATCGTAGGCTTGCTAGACGGTGATGGGTTGGATGAGATTTACCATCTAATCGAGTTAGTTTTGTTAGGGTTTGATCCCTAGTATCCACTATGTTCTAAGATTGATCTTGCTATGACTTCGCTATGCTTAATGCTTGTCACTAGGGTTCGAGTGCCATGATTTCAGATCTGAACATATTATGTTTTCATGAATATATTTGTGTTCTTGATCCTATCTTGCAAGTTATAGTCACCTACTACGTGTTATGATCCGGCAACCCCGGAGTGACAATAGTCGGGACACTTCCCGGTGATGACCGTAGTTTGAGGAGTTCATGTATTCACTAAGTGCTAATGCTTTGGTCCGGTTCTCTATTAAAAGGAGGCCTTAATATCCCTTAGTTTCCGTTAGGACCCCGCTGCCACGGGAGGGTAGGACAAAAGATGTCATGCAAGTTCTTTTCCATAAGCACGTATGACTACTTGTAAGGTACATGTGCATTGCACGCATGAGATTTGGCGACCAAATTATGAATAAATACCACACTATAGCATGTAAGCTTTGAGTCATATATGCATGATGTAGATGTTCGCTTAAGTCCTATAGTTCATCTCATTCAAAAACAATTAGATTTTATAAAAACGCTAATCTATTTTAAGATTCATGAATTGTGCGTTGTAAAGCATAAAGTAAAAAACAAATAATGGCAATTCATCTAGAAAAAAAATTGGGCAATTATGATATGGAAGATTATAGAACAAAGGAGAAGTGCTTGTGTTTTGAGGTTTGTGCATTATGCTTAAGCTCAACCATGGAGTCTTCTAGATTGTACATGTGGCAAAATCTGGTGGAATGTAGATGATATCCAACGGCCGGTAGTGCTCGGATTTGCCATCTCTGGACTGTCGGATTGGCTTCATCCAACGACCATCTTTCAAAGTTATTCGCACACTATATAGGGGTATAGATATTCGGAATACATGCCTACATTACATTGATGAATTTGAGCTAGTTCTGTGTCACCCTATGTTATAACTGTTGCATGATGAATGCCATCCGACATAATTATCCATCATTGATCCATTGCCCACGAGCTCGTTTCATATTGATCTTTGCTAAGTTACTTTTCCGTTGCCATTGTTACGATTGCTACAAAACTGCTACTGTTACTTTTGCCACTGTTACCGCTCCTTCCATACTACTTTGCTACTAAATATTTTGCTGCAGATATTATGTCTTTCAGGTGTGGTTGAATTGACAACTCAGCTGCTAATACTTGAGAATATTCTTTGGCTCCCCTTGTGTCGAATCAATAAATTTGGGTTGAATACTCTACCCTCGAAAACTGTTGTGATCCCCTATACTTGTGGGTTATCATACATCCATCTGCCAGATTTCGTAATTGAAAATGCAGCAACTGCTAACATAATTCTAACAGACTTTAGCATCGCTATGAGTGAGAAACTCTCATCATAGTCAACTCCTTGAACTTGTCGGAAACTTCTTTGCGACAAGTCGAGCTTCATAAATAGTGACATTACCATCAGCGTATGTCTTCTTCTTAAAGATCCATGTATTCTCAATGGCTTGCCGATCATCGGGCAAGCCCACCAAAGTCCATACTTTGTTCTCATACATGGATCGTATCTCGGATTTCATGGCTCCTAGCCATTTGTTGGAATCCGGGCCCACCATCGCTTCTCCATAGCTTGTAGGTTCACCTTTGTCTAACAACATGACCTCTAAGACAGGGTAACCGTACCACCCAGAAGTTGTACGTACCCTTGTCAATCTATGAGGTTTGACAGTAACTTGATTCGAAGATTCATGATCATCATCATTAGCTTCCTCTTCAACTGAGGTAGGTGCCACAGAAACATCTTTTTGTGCTGCGCTACTCTCTGGTTGAAGTAAAGGTTCAACAACCTCATCAAGTTCTATCTTCCTCCCACTCAATTCTTTCGAGAGAAACTCTTTGTCGAGAAAGGGCCTGTTCTTAGCGACAAACACTTTGCCCTCGGATCTGAGATATAAGGTATACCCAATTGTCTCCTTTGGGTATCCTATGAAGACGCATTTGTCCGCTTTGGGTTCAAGCTTTTTCGGCTGAAGCCTTTTGACATAAGCATCGCAACCCCAAGCCTTAAGGAACGACAACTCAGGTTTCTTGCCAAACCACAGTTCATACGGTGTCATCTCTACGGACTTAGATGGTGCCCTATTTAAAGTGAATGTAGTTGTCTCTAATGCATAACCCCAAAACGACAGTGATAGATCGGCAAGAGACATCATAGAACGCACCATATCCAATAAGGTACGATTACGACGTTCGGACACACCATTACGCTGTGGTGTTCCAGGCGGCGTTAGTTGTGAAACAATTCCACATTGTCTAAAGTGATTGCCAAACTCATAACTCAGATACTCTCCCCTTCGATCAGATTGTAGGAATGTGATCTTCTTTTTACGATGATTCTCAAGTTCACTCTGAAATTGCTTGAACTTTTCAGACGTTTCAGACTTATGCTTCATCAAGTAAATATACCCATATCTACTCAAATCATCGGTGAAGGTGAGAAGGTAACAATATCCACCGCGCCGTCAACACTCATCAGGCCGCACACATCAGTATGTATAATTTCCAACAAGTCAATTGCCCATTCCATTGTTCCGGAAAATGGGGTTTTAGTCATCTTGCCCGTGAGGCATGGTTCGCATGAGTCAAGTGATTCGAAATCAAGTGACTCCAAAAGTCCATCAGCATGGAGTTTCTTCATGCGCTTTACACCAATATGACCTAAGCGCAGCACCACAAGAAAGTGGTATTATCATTATCAACTCTACATCTATTGTCCTCAATGTTATGAGCATGTGTATCACTATGATCGGGATTCACTAAACCATTCACATTGGGTGCATGACCATAGAAGGTATTTTTAATGTAAACAGAATAACCATTATTCTCTGATAAATGAACAACCGTATTGCAATAAACACGATCTAATCATGTTCATGCTCAACGCAGACACCAAATAACATTTATCTAGGTTTAACACTAATCCCGAAGGTAGAGGGAGCGTGCGATGGTGATCACATCAACCTTGGAAACACTTCCAACACACATCGTGACCTCGCCCTTAGCTAGTCTCCGTTTATTCCGTTGCTTTTGTTTCGAGTTACCAATATTAGCAACTGAACCGGTATCTAATACCCAGGTGCTACTAGGAGTACTAGTAAGGTACACATCAATAACATGTATATCAAATATACTTTTGTTGAAGTCGCCGGCCTTCTTATCTACCAACTATTTGGGGTAGTTCCGCTACCAGCGACCGTTCCCCTTACAATAGAAGCACTTAGTCTTAGGTTTCGGTTCAACCTTGGGTTTGTTCACTGGAGCGGCAACTGGCTTGCCATTCATGAAGTTTCCCTTCTTGCCCTTGCCCTTCTTGAAACCAGTGGTCTTGTTAACCATCAACACTTGATGCTCCTTCTTGATTTCTACCTCTGCGGCCTACTGCGAACTGCTCCGGGATCATCTCCATCCCTTGCATGTTATAGTTCATCACGAAGTTCTAGTAGCTTGGTGATAGTGTCTGGAGAACTCTGTCAATCACTATCTTATCTGGAAGATTAACTCCCACTTGATTCAAGCGATTATAGCACCCAGACATTTTGAGCACATGCTCACCGACTGAGCTATTCTCCTCCATCTTGTAGGCAAAGAACTTGTCAGAGGTCTCATACCTCTCAACACGGGCATGAGCCTGAAATACCAATTTCAACTCTTGGAACATCTCATATGTTTCATGGCGTTCGAAACGCCTTTGGAGCCCTGATTCTAAGCCGAAAAGCATGGCGCACTAAACTATCAAGTAGTCATCAGAACGTGTCTGCCAGATGTTCACAACATCCACAGACAATGCTAGAGGGGTTGGCACACCGAGCGGTGCATCAAGGACATAAGCCTTCTGTGCAGCAGTGAGGACAATCCTCATACTACGGCCCTAGTCCGCATAATTTCTTACAAAATCTTTCAACTTAGTCTTTCTCTAGGAACGTATTAAAATAGGGAGCTACAGCGCGAGCTATTAATCTACAACATAAATTTGCAAAGACAGTTTAGACTATGTTCATGATAATGAGTTCAATTAATCATATTACCTAAGAACTCCCACTCAATCCAACATCCCTCTGGTTGTCCGAGTGTAACACGATCCAAATTCACCAACCCAAGTCCGATCATCACGTGAGATGAGGTGGTTTCAATGGTGAACATCTCTACGTTGATCATATCTACTATATGACTCGTGTTCGACCTTTCAGTCTCTCGCGTTCCGAGGCCATGTATGTACATGCTAGGCTCGTCAAGTTTAACCCAAGTGTTCCGCATGTGCAATACTGGCTTGCACCCGTTGTATGTGAACGTAGAGTCTATCACACCCGATCATCACATGGTGCTTCAAAAACGACGAACTTTCGCAATGGTGCACACTTGGGGAGAACACAATTTCATCTTGAAATTTTGGTGAGGGATCACCTTATAATGCTACCGTGGTCCTAAGCAAAATAAGATGCTTAAAAGGATTAACATCACATGCAAATAATAAGTGACATGATATGGCCATCAACTTGTGCTTTTGATCTCCATCTCCAAAGCACTGGCATGACCTCCATCGTCACCGGCATGACACAATGATCTCCATCATCGTGTCGCCATCGGGGTTGTCACGCCAACCATGCTTCTACTACTATTGCTACCGCTTACCGATAAAGTAAAGCATTACATATCGTTTAATGATTGACACGCGGGTCATACAATAATTAAAGACAACCCTATGGCTCCTGCCAGTTGCCGTATGCATCGACATGCAAGTCGATATAAGCTATTACAAACATGATCATCTCATACATCAAATATATTTCATCATGTCTTTGACCATATCATATCACAACATACCCTGCAAAAACAAGTTAGACGTCCTCTAATTGTTGTTGCATGTTTTACGTGGCTGCTTTGGGTATCTAGCAGAACGATTCTTACCTACGCAAA
This sequence comes from Triticum aestivum, assembly GCF_018294505.1. Classification (NCBI taxonomy): domain Eukaryota; kingdom Viridiplantae; phylum Streptophyta; class Magnoliopsida; order Poales; family Poaceae; genus Triticum; species Triticum aestivum. Next base: position 378,611,112 of record NC_057811.1, read on the forward strand.
GCCACAACGATGATATGCAAGTTGCTATTTAACCTTATACAAGGACCGCCTTTGTCGAATCCGATTCAACTAAGGTGGGAGAGATAGACACCCGCCAGCCATGTTTATGCAACAAAGTCACATGTCTGTCGATGGAACCTGTCTCATGTACGTGGACATGTAAGTTTGGTCTGGGCCGCTTCATCCCACAATACCGCCGAATCAAGAAAATACCAAGGAAGGAAGCAATCTGAATATCATCGCCCACAAACTCCTTTGTGTTCTACTCATGATGTCATCTACGCATAGACCCAGCTCTGATACCACTATTGGAGAATGTTGCATGGGAAACAAAAAATTTCCTACGCCCACCAAGATCAATCTAGGAGATGACCATCTACGAGAGGAGATATCGCATCTACATACCCTTGTAGATCGCTAAGCGGAAGCGTTAAGAAACTTCGTTGATGTAGTCGAACGTCTTTGCGATCCAATCACGATCTGTCCCGTGAACGTCTTCGCGATCCAATCACGATCCGTCCCACGAACTCCCGATCCAAATGCCGAACGGACGACACCTCTGCATTCAACACACGTACGGCTTGATGACGCCTTCACCTCCTCGATCTAGCGAGCGATGGTGAAGTAGTAGCTTGACTCCTCTGGCAGCACGACGACGTGGTGGTGGTGGTGCTGGAGAAATCTCAGCAGAGCTTCGCTAAGAAGAAGAGGGATGCGAGGGAGAGGAGAGGCAGCCGTGGCGTGGAGATGTGGTCTAGGTGCAGCTACCCTCTATCTACCTCTCTATGTATAGGGGGAGGGAGGAGGGGGTGGCGCCCCTAGGGTTTCCCCTAGGGGGGCGGCGGCCAGGGTAGATGGGATCTCCCCTAGGGTGACTTGCCCCCAAGCCGGGAGGTGGGAAGCCCTAGGGGGCGCTGCCTGATACGTCTCCGTCGTATCTACAATTTTTTATTGTTCCATGCCAATATTATACAACTTTCATATACTTTTGGCAACTTTTTATACTATTTTTGGGACTAACATATTGATCCAGTGCCCAGTGCCAGTTCCTGTTTGTTGCATGTTTTATGTTTCGCAGAAACCCCATACCAAACGGAGTCCAAACGGAATAAAAACGAACGGAGAATATTTTTGGAATATTTGTGAAATATGGGAAGAAGAATCAACGCGAGACGGTGCCCGAGGGGTCCACGAGGCAGGGGGCGCGCCCCTGACCCTCATGGCCCCCCCGTAAGGCGGTTGCTACTCTTCTTTGGCCGCAAGAAAGCTAATTTTCGGAGAAAAATCTGGGCGAAGGTTTCAATCCAATCGGAGTTACGGATCTTCGGATATATAAGAAACGGTGAATGGGCCGAATACGAGAACGCGGAAGCAGAGAGAGACGGAGAGATAGATCCAATCTCGGAGGGGCTCTCGCCCCTCCCATGCAATGGAGACCAGGGACCAGAGGGGAAACCCTTCTCCCATCTTGGGAGGAGGTCAAGGAAGAAGAAGGAGGAGGGGGGCTCTCTCTCCCTCGCTTCCGGTGGCGCCGGAGTGCCACCGGGGGCCATCATCATCACTGCAATCTTCACCAACAACTTCACCGCCATCATCACCAACTCTTCCCCCCTCTATGCAGCGGTGTTACCCCTCTTTTACCTGCTGTAATCTCTACTTAAACATGGTGCTCAACGCTATATATTATTTCCCAATGATGTATGGCTATCCTATGATGTTTGAGTAGATCCGTTTTGTCCTATGGGTTAATTGATGATCGTGATTGGTTTGAGTTGCATGTTTTATTATTGGTGCTGTCCTATGGTGCTCTCTGTGTCGCGCAAGCATGAGGGATCCCCGCTGTAGGGTTTGCAATATGTTCATGATTTGCTTATGGTGGGTGGCGTGAGTGACAGAAGCATATACCCGAGTAAGTAGGTTGTTTGCGTATGGGAATAAAGAGGACTTGATACTTTAATGCTATGGTTGGGTTTTACCTTAATGATCTTTAGTAGTTGCGGACGCTTGCTAGAGTTCCAATCATAAGTGCATATGATCCAAGTAGAGAAAGTATGTTAGCTTATGCCTCTCCCTCATATAAAATTGCAATAGTGATTACCGGTCTAGTTATCGATTGCCTAAGGACAAATAACTTTCTCGTGACAAAAAGATCTCTACTAAAACTAATTTAGTTGTGTCTTTATCTAAACAGCCCCTACTTTTTATTTACGTGTTCTTTATATTCTTGCAAACCTATCCAAAAACACCTACAAAGTACTTCTAGTTTTATACTTGTTCTAGGTAAAGCGAATGTCAAGCGTGCGTAGAGTTGTATGGGTGGTCGATAGAACTTGAGGGAATATTTGCTCTACCTTTAGCTCCTCGTTGGGTTCGACACTCTTACTTATCGAAAGAGGCTACAATTGATCCCCTATACTTCTGGGTTATCACCCCCAACCCTCCTGGTTGCGTGAGATGGGGTGAGGGGGGCGCTTAGCCCCTTACTGGGCTGGTTTGCCCCCTCCCGTTGGCCCATCGGGCCCCCACACTTGCCGGGGCCCCCCGAAACCCCTTTCGGTGACGCTGGTCATCACCCGGTACCCCCAAAACAATTCCGGACGCTGGTCGATAGAACTTGAGGGAATACTTTCTCTACCTTTAGCTCCTCGTTGGGTTCGACACTCTTACTTATCGAAAGAGGCTGCAATTGATCCCCTATACTTGTGGGTTATCAAGACCTTTTTCTGGCGTAGTTGCCGGGGAGCAATAGCGTGGGGTGAATATTCTCGTGTGTGCTTGTTTGCTTTATCACTAAGTAATTTTTATTTGCTGTTCTTAGTTGTTCTCTATCTTTAGTTATGGATATGGAACACGAAATACCAAAAAAATTAGGTTTACTTGCTACTCATGGAGATGGGGAACCTCCCAAAACCCTCGATGCAAGTTATGTGATAGATATTATGTACTACTTTGATAATCCTGAGAAAACCCCATTCAATTTGGTAATGGGAGACACGTTGGATCAACGTGAATACTTTAGGGATTATCACTTGACTCAAAAAGGGTAACTATTATGGGATCAAATTTATATGTTGAAGTGGTATGCTAGGCAACTATGCTTGAGATATGATTATACTTGTTGCTCTAGGATGAAGGCTCCACACCTTCCCTTTTCATGCAAATTTAATGATAATGAAACCTTGGCTTCTTCTGCTAGAGGTATATATGATTACTATGATGTGGAACAAATAGAAGAATTTGTTGCTTTCATGGGTGCTTATGAAATTGAATCTGTATTTAAAGAGTGTGAAAATCTTTATGATGTTGTTTATAGACCTGCAAATTTAGCCATCCTTAAATATTGCTATGAGAATTATGAATACAATGCCGATATTGATGCATTTATTGAGAAAGTCTCCGCCGTCCAAGAAGAGACTAATATTTTGCAGGAGTCTATGGAAGAAGAAATTGATGAAACTGTGAGCTCATTGGATGAAAAAGATGAGGAGGAGAGCGAAGAACAACAGGAGGAAGAGCGGATTGATCACCCGTGCCCACCTTCTAATGAGAGTAACTCTTCAACTCCTACATTGTTTAATTTCCCTTCGTGTTTACCGAAGGATGATTGCTATGATGACTGTTATAATCCCGTTGATTCTCTTGAAATATCCCTTTTTGATGATGCTTTCTATGCTTGTGGCCAAGATGCCAATATGAATTATGCTTATGGAGATGAACTTGCTATAGTTCCTTATGTTAAACATGAAATTGTTGCTATTGCACCCACGCATGATAGTCCTATTATCTTTTTGAATTCTCCAAACTACACTATATCGGAGAAGTTTGTGCTTATTAAGGATTATATTGATGGGTTGCATTTTACTTCTACACATGATGATTTTGATAGATATAATATGCATGTGCTTGCTGCTCCTACTTGCAATTATTATGAGAGAGGAACTATATCTCCACCTCTCTATGTTCCCAACATGATAAAATTGCAAGAAACTGTTTATACTATGCATTGACCTTTACTTTGTGTGCATGAATTGTTCTTGTATGACATGCCGATGCATAGGAAGAGAGTTAGACTTCATCATTACATGATATATGTTACTTTGTGCTCACCACTAAATTACAAATCATCGTTAATTAAAATTGGCTTTGATATACCTTGGTATCCGGGTGGATCCACTACTTAAGCACTATATGCCTAGCTTAATGGCTTTAAAGAAAGCGCTGCCAGGGAGACAACCCGGAAGTTTTAGAGAGTCATTTATTTCTGTTGAGTGCTTTTATATAGTTTAAAAACAAAAAAATAAATAGGGGAACCCGAAACTTTTCAAAAAGGAAAGTGAAAGTGAGAGAGACAAGCATTGTTGAAGTGGGAGAGCTCCTTGAACTTTGTTCATGCTCACGGAAACTTTGTGAATCTTAACTACAGAAACTTTTCAATAAAAATAATTATCCCCTTGTACAATTCCATTGTATTATAAAAATAATGTGCCAGGGTTTGCCTTTAGGATGTTTACAATGCTTGTTGGTTTGTACGGTGCAGGACAAAAACTTTGGCTGTAGTGCGCGATTTTTCATTTTTTTACTGGAACGTCAAACGGTTCTGAAACTTTTTGCGCTGTCTTTCTATACAAATTGTTTATTTTTCCTAATTTTGGCAGAATTTTTGAAGTACCAGAAGTATGGTTAATGTTCAGATTGTTACAGACTGTTCTGTTTTATACAGATTCTGTTTTTGATGCATAGTTTGCTTGTTTTGATGAAACTATCAATTTCTATCAGTGGATTAAGCCATGGAAAAGTTATATTACAGTAGCTACAATGCAAAAACAAAATATGAATTGGTTTGCAACAGTACTTAGAGTAGTGATTTGCTTTATTATACTAACGGATCTTACCGAGTTTTCTGTTGAGATTTGTGTGGATGAAGTGTTCGAAGATCGAGGAGGTCTCGATGTGAGGAGAAGGAGGAGAGGCAAGAGCTCAAGCTGGGGGATGCCCAAGGCACCCCAAGTAAATATTCAAGGAGACTCAAGCGTCTAAGCTTGGGGATGCCCCGGAAGGCATCCCATCTTTCTTCAACAAGTATCGGTATGTTTTCGGATTCGTTTCGTTCATGCGATATGTGCAAATCTTGGAGCGTCTTTTGCATTTAGTTTTCACTTTTCTTTTATGCACCATGCTGGTATGAAATAGTCCATGGTTGATTTATAGAATGATCTTTGCACTTCACTTATATCTTTTGAGTATGGCTTTATAGAATGCTTCATGTGCTTCACTTATATCATTTGAAGTTTGGATTGCCTGTTTCTCTTCACATAGAAAACCGCCATTTGTAGAATGCTCTTTTGCTTCAGTTATATTTGTTAGAGCGTGGGCATATCTTTTTTAGAAAGAATTAAACTCTCTTGCTTCACTTATATCTATTTAGAGAGATGACGGGAATTGGTCATTCACATGGTTAGTCATAAAATCCTACATAAAACTTGTAGATCACTGAATATGATATGTTTGATTCCTTGCAATAGTTTTGCGATATAAAGGTGGCGATATTAGAGTCGTGCTAGTTGAGTAATTGTGAAATTGAGAAATACCTGTGTTGAGGTTTGCAAGTCCCGTAGCATGCACGTATGGTGAACCGTTATGTAACGAAGTTGGAGCATGAGGTATTTATTGATTGTCTTCCTTATGAGTGGCGGTCGGGGAGGAGCGATGGTCTTTTCCTACCAATATATCCCCCTAGGGGCATGCGTAGTAGTACTTTGCTTCGAGGGCTAATAAACTTTTGCAATAAGTATATGAGTTCTTTATGACTAATGTGAGTCCATGGATTATACGCACTCTCACCCTTCCATCATTGCTAGCCTCTTCGGTACCGTGCATTGCCCTTTCTCACCTCGAGAGTTGGTGCAAACTTCACCGGTGCATCCAAACCCCGTGATACGATACGCTCTATCACACATAAGACTCCTTATATCTTCCTCAAAACAGCCACCATACCTACCTATTATGGCATTTCCATAGCCATTCCGAGATATATTGCCATGCAACTTCCATCATCATCATATACATGACTTGAGCATTTATTGTCATATTGCTTTGCATGATCGTAAGATATCTAGCATGATGTTTTCATGGCTTGTCCCTTTTTTTATGTCATTGCTACGTTAGATCATTGCACATCCCGGTACACCGCCGGAGGCATTCATATAGAGTCATATCTTTGTTCTAGTATCGAGTTGTAATATTGAGTTGTAAGTAAATAAAAGTGTGATGATCATCATTATTAGAGCATTGTCCCAATGAGGAAAGGATGATGGAGACTATGATTCCCCCACAAGTCGGGATGAGACTCCGGACGAAAAAAATAAAATAAAAAAAAGAAAGGCCAAAAAAGGGAAGGCCCAAAAAAACAAAAAAAACACAAAAAAATGAGAGAAAAAGAGAGAAGGGACAATGCTACTATCCTTTTACCACACTTGTGCTTCAGAGTAGCGCCATGCTCTTCATATACAGAGTCTCTTGAGTTATCACTTTCATATACTAGTGGGAATTTTCATTATAGAACTTGGCTTGTATATTCCAACGATGGGCTTCCTCAAATGCCATAGGTCTTCATGAGCAAGCAAGTTGGATGCACACCCACTTAGTTTCAGTTTGAGCTTTCATATACTTATAGCTCTAGTGCATCCATTGCATGGCAATCCCTACTCCTCACATTGACATCAATTGATGGGCATCTCCGTAGCCCGTTGATTAGCCGCGTCGATGTGAGACTTTCTCCTTTTTGTCTTCTCACACAAACCTCCATCATCATATTCTATTCCACCCATAGTGCTATGTCCATGGCTTGCGCTCATGTACTGCGTGAGGGTTGAAAAGGCTGAAGCGCGTTAAAAAGTATGAACCAATTGCTCGGCTTGTCATCGGGGTTGTGCATGATTTGAATGCTTTGTGTGGTGAAGATGGAGCATAGCCAGACTATATGATTTTGTAGGGATGAGCTTTCTTTGGCTATGTTATTTTGATAAGACATAATTGCTTGGTTAGTATGCTTGAAGTATTATTGTCTTAACGTCAAATGATAGAATATTGCTTTGAATCACTCGTGTCTTAATATTCATGCCATGATTAGATTATGTGATCAAGATTATGCTAGGTAGCATTCCACATCAAAAATTAACTTTTTTATCATTTACCTACTCGAGGACGAGCAGGAATTAAGCTTGGGGATGCTGATACGTCTCCATCGTATCTATAATTTTGATTGTTCCATGCCAATATTATACAACTTTCATATACTTTTGGCAACTTTTTACACTATTTTTGGGACTAACATATTGATCCAGTGCCCAGTGCCAGTTCTTGTTTGTTGCATGTTTTATGTTTCACAGAAACCCCATACCAAATGGAGCCCAAACGGAATAAAAACGGACGGAGAATATTTTTGGAATATTTGTGAAAGATGGGAAGAACAATCAACGCGAGACGGTGCCCGAGGGGGCCACGAGGCAGGGGGTGCGCCTGCCCCCTGGGCGCGCCCCTGACCCTCGTGGGCCCCCCGTAAGGCGGTTGCTGCTCTTCTTTGGCCGCAAGACTAATTTTCGGAGAAAAATCTGGGCGAAGGTTTCAATCCAATCGGAGTTACGGATCTCCGGATATATAAGAAACGGTGAAAGGGCAGAATACGAGAACGCAGAAGTAGAGAGAGACAGAGAGATAGATCCAATCTTGGAGGGGCTCTCGCCCCTCCCATGCCATGGAGACCACGTACCAGAGGGTAAACCCTTCTCCCATCTAGGGAGGAGGTCAAGGAAGAAGAATAAGGAGGGGGGCTCTCTCTCCCTCGCTTCCGGTGGCGCCGGGGTGCCACCGGGGCCATCATCATCACCGCAATCTTCACCAACAACTTCACCGCCATCATCACCAACTCTTCCCCCCTCTATGCAGCGGTGTAACCCCTCTTTTACCCGATGTAATCTCTACTTAAACATGGTGCTCAATGCTATATATTATTTCCCAATGATGTATGGCTATCCTATGATGTTTGAGTAGATCCGTTTTGTCCTATGGGTTAATTGATGATCGTGATTGGTTTGAGTTGCATGTTTTATTATTGGTGTTGTCCTATGGTGCTCTCCGTGTTGCGCAAGTGTGAGGGATCCCCGCTGTAGGGTTTGCAATATGTTCATGATTTGCTTATGGTAGGTGGCGTGAGTGACATAAGCATATACCCGAGTAAGTAGGTTGTTTGCGTATGGGAATAAAGAGGACTTGATACTTTAATGCTATGGTTGGGTTTTACCTTAATGATCTTTAGTAGTTGCGGACGCTTGCTAGAGTTCCAATCATAAGTGCATATGATCCAAGTAGAGAAAGTATGTTAGCTTATGCCTCTCCCTCACATAAAATTGCAATAGTGATTACCGGTCTAGTTATCGATTGCCTAGGGACAAATAACTTTCCCGTGACCAAAAGCTCTCTACTAAAACTAATTTAGTTGTGTCTTTATCTAAAAAGCCCCTACTTTTTATTTACGTGTTCTTTATATTCTTGCAAACCTATCCAAAAACACCTACAAAGTACTTCTAGTTTTATACTTGTTCTAGGTAAAGCGAACGTCAAGCGTGCGTAGAGTTGTATGGGTGGTCCATAGAACTTGAGGGAATATTTGCTCTACCTTTAGCTCCTCGTTGGGTTCGACACTCTTACTTATCGAAAGAGGCTACAATTGATCCTCTATACTTCTGGGTTATCACCCCCAACCCTCCTGGTTGCGTGAGATGGGGTGAGGGGGCACTCAACCCCTTAGTGGGCTGGTTTGCCCCCTCCCGTTGGCCCATGGGGGCCCCCACACTTGTCGGGGCCCCCCGAAACCCCTTTCGGTGACGCTCGTCATCACCCGGTACCCCCAGAACAATTCCGGACTCCAATACCCTTCGTCCAATATATCAATCTTCACCTCCGGACTATTCCGGAGTTCCTCATCATGTCTGGGATCTCATCCGGGACTCCGAACAACCTTCGGCAACCACCATAATGACTCAACTATACTCATATCATCACCAAACATCAAGTGTGTAGACCCTACGGGTTCAAGAACTATGCAGACATGACCGAGACACCTCTACGGTCAATAACCAATAGCGGGACCTGGATGCCCACATTGGTTCCTACATATTATACGAAGATCTTATCGGTCGAACCTCGATGTCAAGGATTCAGCTAATCCCGTTTGTGTATCGGTATGTTACTTGCCCGAGATTCGATCGTTGGTATGCCCATACCTAGTTCAATCTCGTTACCGGCAAGTCTCTTTACTCATTCCGTAATACAAGATCTCGTGGCTAACCCATTACTCACATTGCTTGCAAGCTTACTATGATGCTGTATTACTGAGTGGGCGCTGAGATACCTCTCCGTCATATGGAGTGACAAATCCCAATCTTGATCCATGCCAACTCAACAGACACCCTCGGAGATACCTATAGATCACCTTTATAGTCACCCAGTTACGTTGCGACGTTTGGTACACACAAGGTACTCCTCCGCTATCAGTGAGTTGCATGATGAAAGGATCGAGAAGAGGTGTCTAGAGGGGGGGTGAATAGACTCTAATCAAGAAAAGTTGCAGTTTTTAATTCTTTATGTTGATGTGGAGTTTTAGCACAAGTTTAAACATTCACAATACATATCAAGCAAGCATGACAAAGAGTATATGAGCAGTGGAAAGTAAAGCATGCAAGTGTCAAGAATGTAAAGGGATGGGATTGGAGTGTGCAAACGCAATTTGGAGACACGAAGATTTTTTATCCGTGGTTCCGATAGGTGGTGCTATCGTACATCCACGTTGATGGAGACTTCAACCCACGAAGGGTAACGGTTGCACGAGTCCACGGAGGGCTCCACCCACGAAGGGTCCACGAAGAAGCAACCTTGTCTATTCCACCATGGCCGTCACCCACGAAGGACTTGCCTCACTAGGGTAGATCTTCACGAAGTAGGCAATCTCCTTGCCCTTACAAACTCCTTGGTTCAACTCCCCAATCTTGTCGGAGGCTCCCAAGTGACACCTAGCCAATCTAGGAGACACCACTCTCCAAGAAGTAACAAATGGTGTGTTGATGATGAACTCCTTGCTCTTGTGCTTGAAAGGATAGTCTCCCCAACACTCAACTCTCTCTCACAGGATTTGGATTTGGTGGAAAGAAGATTTGAGTGGAAAGGAACTTGGGGAAGGCTAGAGATTAAGATTTATGTGGTTGGAATGGAATATCTTGACCTCAACACAAGTGTAGGTGGTTCTCTCTCAGAAAATATGTATTGGAAGTGTAGGCATGTTCTGATGGCTCTCTGTACAAGTGAAGAGTGGGTGGAGGGGTATATATAGCCGCCACACAAAATCTAACCGTTACACACAAATCACCAAACTCGGTGGGACCGATTCAAAGAACTCGGTCAGACCGATTTGGTTCATAATGTGACTATTAGGCATTTCGGTGGGACCGAATGGATCAACTCGGTGGGACCGATTTCGTTCGGGTTAGGGCATAACGTAATCTCGGTGAGACCGATTACACAATCTCGGTGAGACCGATTTTGGTAATAGACTAACAGAGAGTTGGTCAGGCAAACTCGGTGGGATCGATTCGCTCATCTCGGTTAGACCGAAACGTTACAAAGGGGTGACAGTGAGTTTGCATTGCAATCTCGGTGCGACCGATTGCAAATTTCGGTGAGACCGAAATTATTGCAATAGGCAACAGAGAGTTTGCAATCCCATCTCGGTGAGACCGAGATCCCTATCGGTGAGACCGATTATATTAGGGTTTCTGGCAGTGGCTATGTCAACTGAACTCGGTGGCTCCGGATAGAAAGAATCGGTGGGGCCGAGTTGGACTTTTGGTTTGGGACATATGTGGATGTGAGAAAGTAGTGGAGGATTTTGGAGCATATCACTAAGCACTTTGAGCAAGCAAGCCATTAAGAAACACCTCATCCCCTCTTAATAGTATTGGCTTTCCTATGGACTCAATGTGATCTTGGATCACTAAAATAGAAAATGTAGAGTCCTGAGCTTTGAGCTTGAGCATATCCTTTGTCTTTAGCACTTTGAAGGGGTTCCACATCCTCTAGTCCATGCCACTCCATTGTTGAACTTATCTGAAACATACTAGGTAGAAGTATTAGTCCAACAAGAGATATGTTGACATTAATTACCAAATCACCCAGGGAGCACTTGTGCTTTCAATCTCCCCCTTTTTGGTAATTGATGACAACATACATCAAAGCTTTAGATAAGGATATAGAGAATACCAAGTAAAGCTTTGCAAAGACATATAACATGCATAGGCTCCCCCTACATGTATGCAAACATATAAATATGGAACATAGGAGCTGGTGAATGCATAAGCATGATAGAGTAAACCATGTGTTACATGTATCTTGGCTATATGCATCAGAGCCAATGATGTAAATATAGGAAATGTACCTTCATGCTCATGAGTCCTTCTTGCAAACAGTATGTACATCAGCAAGAAGTTCTCATGCACATGACTGAGATGCATATACTTACCTTGTGATCGTGAGTTGGCTTAGGAAAGGATGAACCTGAGTAAACAAGTTTAGATAACACAGATACATCTAATAGCCAGAGCAAACAAACGAAACCACAAGAGTACCAAGACTGGGATGACATGTAGAGAGTGAGTACTGAGTACTCTATTGGATATAGGCATGTCCCCAAAGAAAGATGTGCAATGAATTCGAGGATTTCCTTCCCTTAGATGTCTTGCTCCCCCTGAATCTTGCATGGGATATTGGGAGAAGATAGGGAACAAAAAATCAGAGAAAAGAAAAGAAATAGGGCTAATTCAAACAATCAAATATGAACATGTCTTTCCCCTCTTAAAGACATGTGACATCTCTCCTCTTGAACACCAAGCATCTGGGGTTTCTTACACTCTCCCCCTGAGTATTCTCTCCCCCTATAGGAATGATTAAGCTTAAGCTTTGATGTAATCTCTCTCTCCCCCTTTGACATCAATTTCCAAGAAGGGCTCTTCTGGATCTTTATTACAAATGGGTTTGGTCCTTGAGTCACAAAGCAAGTCGAATGTGATGCTAGTAGAGGACAAGAATCATTGAGTGGAGCTGGAGCAGAAAGAATGCAGAAACAAGTGGCAAGCTATTTTTTTCTGCAGCAAAATCGGTAGCACCGAGTTGTGTGCTTCGGTTGCACCGAGAGAATTCGGTTGGGCCGAAGAAAACAAGCCGGTGGGACCGAGTTCATCACAGTGAAAATACTTGTCACCTCAGATCACTAGGCAATTAAGATCTCACAAGGATTTGCAAGGAATTAGCTGAAAGATTTGCAATGAATTGGATGCAGAAAATGCAGAACAAAAAGAAAAGAAAAGAAAAGATCTAGATGAAGTTTTTTTTGAAAGGGGAAACAAATATGCATGAGACAAATGCAAGAGCACGGAGAAACACAAGAGAACTTCATCTAGAATTGGTCGGTGACAAAGTCACCTATGTTAGAGTATATTGACTTAAGAGTCAAGTGAGGGCACTTGATCATAGGTCATACTCATCGTTTAAGCTCAAAATGGGGTTACCATTTTTCATTTAAGCATCTTGATGTATTCACATCTTGTTGAGTTGCTTTGCCCCATGATTTGGAGTAAAGCTTCTCTAACATGGAATAACGTACCTTGGGTGGTGGTGTTGATCTTGATCATGTAGTTGAACTTGTGTGGGTTGCTCAAGGTTGATGTAGCTCATCAAGAGTTGGGAGCACCACTTAGAATTTGAGTTCATCTACCTACATGGGTTAGTTTTGCAAGGAAGAGCACTTGTGTATCCGAAATGACAATCATAAGATTTAAAATAGAATTTGTCAAGGGATATATTTGAAGGGTTTTGTGCTTCCTTGTCTTCAACCACCATTGTGTAGAGACTTGGTGATGTAGAAATTGCTCAAGATATGAGTGAGTTGCAATTTCGTAGATTTAGATTCAACCAAGTACCTACAAGGGTTAGATTGCATGCAAGGGTGCAAGAATATCCAAGACATATAGATAGCATCATGAAAAGAAATATCAAGGATTAGTCAAAGGCTCATGCCTTGCATGTATCCAAATGGAGTTCCTACTCCAGGTTTGAAGCATCAATGATGTTCAATTCACCTCTCAAACGGCAAAAGACTTTCTCATCAAGCGGTTTGGTGAATATATCCGCTAATTGCTTATCGGTGCGAACATGCTTAAGATCAATGTCCCCTTTGGCAACGTGATCTCGAATAAAATGATGACGAACTTCAATATGCTTAGTTCGAGAATGTTGCACGGGATTGTGAGCAATCTTGATAGCACTTTCATTGTCACAAAGCAATGGAACATGTTTCACATATATCCCATAATCTTTAAGAGTTTGGGTCATCCAAAGTAATTGAGCACAACATGAACCAGCGGCAATGTATTCCGCTTCGGCGGTGGATAGGGATACCGAGTTTTGTTTCTTGGAGGACCAAGACACAAGAGATCTACCAAGAAATTGACAAGTACCTGAAGTGGACTTTCTATCAACCTTGTCTCCGGCATAGTCCGAATCGGAGTAACCAACAAGATCGAAAGAAGACCTCTTAGGATACCAAATGCCAAAATTTGGTGTGTGGATTAAGTATCTCACTATCCTTTTCACAGCCTTAAGATGACACTCTTTAGGGGCCGCTTGATATCGTGCACACATGCACACACTTAGCATAATGTCAGGACGAGAGGCACATAGATATAACAATGAACCAATCATAGAGCGGTAAACTTTTTGATCAACCGGTTCACTGTCCTTAGTCAAGTCAAGGTGTCCACTAGTAGGCATGGGTGTAGACATACCTTTGCATTCTTGCATATTGAACTTCTTGAATAAGTCCTTGGTGTACTTTGTTTGAGAAACAAAGGTACCTTCCTTAGTTTGCTTGATTTGCAAACCAAGAAAGAATTTGAGTTCACTCATCATAGACATCTCAAACTTCTCCGACATTAGCTTTCCAAACTTTTCACTAAAATGAGGGTTAGTCGAACCAAATATGATATCATCAACATAAATTTGGCACACAAATAGTTCTCCATTAAACCTTTTAGTAAAAAGAGTAGAATCTATTTTTCCAATTTCAAAGCCTTTTTCAATAAGGAACTTGGTCAAGCATTTATACCACGCTCTAGGAGCTTGTTTAAGACCATAAAGGGCTTTGTGAAGTTTGTAAACATGATTGGGTTTCTTAGGATTGACAAAGCCGGGAGGTTGCTTAACATAAACTTCCTCCTCAATTTCACCATTTAGAAAAGCACTTTTAATGTCCATTTGGTACAAGGTGATATCATGGTGATTAGCATAAGCAAGTAAGATGCGAATGGACTCAAGTCTAGCAACGGGAGCATATGTCTCACCATAGTCCATACCTTCGACTTGAGTGTAGCCTTGGGCGACTAGGCGTGCTTTGTTGCGGACGACTTGACCATCTTCATCTTGCTTGTTGCGAAACACCCATTTGGTACCAATGATGTTGTGGTTGTTGTCGGGCTTCTCGACCAATGTCCACACCTGGTTTCTCTCAAAGTTGTGTAGCTCTTTATGCATAGCGTTTATCCAATCCGGATCTTCCAATGCTTCTTCAACCTTCATAGGTTCAATGCTCGAGATGAATGAGTAATGTTCACAGAAATTAGCCAAACGAGTTTTAGAGCGAGTGATTCTCCCGGTTTGGATATCATTGTAGATTTGTTCGACGGGATGGTCTTTGGCGATTCTTGCTCGAACTCGTGGAAGCTTTGGCTTGGCTCGGGGTGGAACATCCTCTTCATCTTGTTCTTCTTCTTGGTCTTCTTCATTGTTGACGTTGTCAGTCTCTTGTCGTGGTGGAGAAGGAGGTTGTTGATGTTCGTCTTGGTGTACTTCCTCGTTTTCTTCGTCTTGGTGTGTCCCACTTGTGGATGCTTCCGTATCAATTCTTGGTTCACCTTGTCGTGAGGTAGAAGCTTCCACTTGGACGGACGAGGTACTCTCCTTCACCTCCGTTGGACGAATCTTGCCAATAGACAAGTCTTGGATAGCTTCCGAAGGGTCTTTGTCTCCTACATCAATTGGCAATTGCTCTACTTGCGAGCCGTTAGATTCATCAAACTTCACATCTACCGTCTCTTCAACCTTTCGGGTGAAATTGTTGTAGACACGGTAAGTGTGAGAGTTTGAGCCATAACCAAGTAGGAAACCTTCATGAGATTTAGGAGCAAATTTAGAGCGACGATGCTTATCAAGAATGTAGCACTTTGAGCCAAATACTCGAAAGTATCCAACTTGGGGTTTGTTACCGGTGAGGAGCTCGTATGCCGTCTTGCCGAGTAGTTTGTGAAGATACAAGCGATTTGTTGCATGACAAGCTGTCTCAACCGCTTCCGCCCAAAAGTGTTTTGGAGTCTTGTACTCATCAAGCATCATTCTTGCCATCTCAATAGAAGTCCGGTTCTTTCTGTCAACAACTCCATTTTGTTGAGGCATATATGTAGCCGAGATCTCGTGTGAAATCCCTTCTTCGTCAAGAAAGGTATCCACATTTGCGTTCTTGAACTCCGTTCCGTTGTCGCTCCGAACCTTCTTGATCTTCACGTCAAATTGATTTTGGGCCTTCCTAGCAAAGTTTTTGAAGATCTTTTGGACCTGCGATTTTTCATCAAGAAAGAACACCCACGTAAATCTTGAAAAATCATCAACTATGACTAGACCAAATGAGTTACCACCGAGACTCTTGTAGGCATTGGGACCAAAGAGATCCATGTGAAGTAGCTCGAGTGGTCTTCTCGTGGTCATGATGTTCTTCGCGCAATGACTTCCTCCAACCTGTTTTCCTTCCTGACAAGCACTACAAAGTCTATCCTTGTCAAATATGACATCTTTTATTCCAAGGATATGATCACCTTTAATAAGCTTATCAAGATTTCGCATGCCTACATGACCTAGCCTTCTATGCCACAACCAACCCTTAGAAGATTTAGCAATTAAGCAAGTGCTAGGTTGAGCCTTCTAAGTGAAATCAACAATGTAAAGATCACCTCTACATATACCGGTAAAGACCATTTTATGATTGTCTCTTCGAAACACTTGGCAATCTACCTCAGTAAATAGGACATTGAAACCGAAATCAGCAAGTCTAGAAACTGAAAGTAAATTGTACCCAAGAGATTCAACGAGCATGACATTTTGTATGGAGCTATCATGTGAGATGGCCACCTTACCTAGGCCAACCACCTTACCCTGTGAGTTATCACCAAAGGTGACACACTTTCGAGGGCCATCGTTTTCAGCAAGCTCATGAAACATTTGTTTATCTCCGGTCATATGATCAGTACATCCACTATCAAGGACCCATTCCTTTCCTCCAGCCATGTAGCCGCAAAGATTTGCCATAAGACCAAAGTGTCTCATTGCATCATCAAGATCATAGTCACTATCATCATCCTCATCATAGTATCCATGTTCAACATCATCTTGTGATTGATCAACCCCTAGAGAGGGTAATTCGTTAGATAAATGATCATTTCTATGGTTATCTTTATGAATTCTAATAGCTTCGGAAATGATATTGCTAATGATTCCAACATCTCCTTTGGCACGCATGAGATTGGTAAGCTCAAATAGACAATCACCAAAGCTAGGATCACTAGAATTCACCTTACTCAAGGCAATAGATTTATGGAGAATTTCGTCCAAATTTTTCAAGGAATAATCTGGAAATCGTTCCTCAAGAAATCTACAAATAGTATAGGCACAATCAAGAGTAGGTAAACTAGAAATCAATTTTTTGGGCAATCCTCTAATGATAAGATTGATGGTTCTAAGATTGTGAATCATGTCAAGATCCTCTTCGGGTGTAGGATGCAAAGGATCAATATGAGGTGCACAAGGGCTAGTGATGTACTTGTTCAAATGATATTCATTGAAAATCTCAAGCATTTAATTTTTCCACGCATAGAAAAACTCTCCATCAAGAATAGGCACTCTACGTCTAAGACTCCCCAAAGTAGACACATCCATCTTCCTCCAAAGGTGTTTAAACCAAGGCAATGGAGACCAAAGCTTTGATACCATTTGAAAGGATCAAGAAGAGGTGTCTAGAGGGGGGGTGAATAGACTCTAATCAAGAAAAGTTGCAGTTTTTAATTCTTTATGTTAATGTGGAGTTTTAGCACAAGTTTAAACATTTACAATACATATCAAGCAAGCATGACAAAGAGTATATGAGCAGCGGAAAGTAAAGCATGCAAGTTGCAAGAATGTAAAGGGATGGGATTGGAGTGTGCAAACGCAATTTGGAGACACGAAGATTTTTTATCCGTGGTTCCGATAGGTGGTGCTATCGTGCATCCACGTTGATGGAGACTTCAACCCACGAAGGGTAACGGTTGCGCGAGTCCACAGAGGGCTCCACCCACGAAGGGTCCACGAAGAAGCAACCTTGTCTATTCCACCATGGCCGTCGCCCACGAAGGACTTTCCTCACTAGGGTAGATCTTCACGAAGTAGGCGATCTCCTTGCCCTTACAAACTCCTTGGTTCAACTCCACAATCTTGTCGGAGGCTCCCAAGTGACACCTAGCCAATCTAGGAGACACCACTCTCCAAGAAGTAACAAATGGTGTGTTGATGATGAACTCCTTGCTCTTGTGCTTGAAATGATAGTCTCCCCAACACTCAACTCTCTCTCACATGATTTGGATTTGGTGGAAAGAAGATTTGAGTGGAAAGCAACTTGGGGAAGGCTAGAGATCAAGATTTATGTGGTTGCAATGGAATATCTTGACCTCAACACAAGTGTAGGTGGTTCTCTCTCAGAAAATATGTGTTGGAAGTGTAGGCATGTTCTCATGGCTCTCTCTACAAGTGAAGAGTGGGTGGAGGGGTATATATAGCCTCCACACAAAATCTAACCGTTACACACAAATCACCAAACTCGGTGGGACCGATTCAAAGAACTCGGTCAGACCGATTTGGTTCATAATGTGACCATTAGGCATTTCGATGGGACCGAGTGGATCAACTCGGTGGGACCGATTTCGTTAGTGTTAGGGCATAACGTAATCTCGGTGAGACCGATTACACAAACTCGGTGAGACCGATTTTGGTAATAGACTAACAGAGAGTTGGTCAGGCAAACTCGGTGGGACCGATTCACTCATCTCAGTTAGACCGAAACGTTACAAAGGGGTGACAGAGAGTTTGCATTGCAATCTCGGTGCGACCGATTGCAAATTTCGGTGAGACCGAAATTATTGCAATAGGCAACAGAGAGTTTCCATTCCCATCTCGGTGAGACCGAGATCCCTATCGGTGAGATCGATTTGATTAGGGTTTCTGGCAGTGGCTATGTCAACTGAACTCGGTGGCTCCGGATAGAAAGAATCGGTGGGGCCGAGTTGGACTTTTGGTTTGGGACATATGTGGATGTGAGAAAGTAGTGGAGGGTTTTGGAGCATATCACTAAGCACTTTGAGCAAGCAAGCCATTAAGCAACACCTCATCCCCTCTTAATAGTATTGGCTTTTCTATGGACTCAATGTGATCTTGGATCACTAAAATAGAAAATGTAGAGTCCTGAGCTTTGAGCTTGAGCCAATCCTTTGTCTTTAGCACTTTGAAGGGGTTCCACATCCTCTAGTCCATGCCACTCCATTGTTGAACTTATCTGAAACATACTTGGTAGAAGTATTAGTCCAACAAGAGATATGTTGACATTAATTACCAAATCACCCAGGGAGCACTTGTGCTTTCACATGATCTCATTGTCACTGGAACATATACTTGACATGCAAAAATTGATAGCAATAAACTTGATGCGATCATATGCTACGTTTATAGTTTGGGTCTTGTCCATCACATCATTCTCCTAATGATGTGATCCCATTATCAAATGACAACACATGTCCATGGCTAGGAAACCATAGCCATCTTTGATCAACGAGCTAGTCCGGTAGAGGCCTACTAGGGACATGTTGTTGTCTATGTATCCACACATATATGTGAGTTTCCAATCAATACAATTCTAGCATGGAGAATAAAAGATTATCATGAACAGGGAAATATGATAATAATTAATTTATTATTGCCTCTAGGGCATATTTCCAACATTTTCAAGGATGGTTACATTAGTTATTTTATTTTGAGATGTTCGTCTTTAATATCCATTTGTTAAGTGGACCCTCTTGGACTTTAGAAAAACTGGAAAGATAATGATCATGCCCCTTACAGGAATTATAGTTCATATATTGATATGTGTTTGCGTCACTTTAGGATTAGTAAATATTTTCTCAGGGAGATCTACACTGTATATTCTAAAGATACCATGATAGTGATTTCTAGAGTATATAATTTGCTCTCGTGGGCGTACAAAAGGCTAATTCTAAAGAAGTCTCGTATGATTTATGAAGATGTCATACACCAGGGGGTACCGTGAGCCACCGAAATTCGACCCGAGTAGGTCGGCCATGGGCCCATGCCGCTTGCCACCCTGGCCTGCTATCCGGCATGTAGGCCTCGTGCGTAAAGATGTCTCCTTACTTGTAATGCAATACATATACCTTATTTGTGCTTCAAGCCATGTAATCTCACTTAGATTCTTGTAACCCTACCCCCTGTCCACGTATATAAGGAGGAGTAGGGCCCTCTCAAGTCGACACCTCATAACCCATGGGATCCTAGAGATCCGACCTCTCATACGAGACTACTCTAACATCAATAAAGATCAGACATGCAAGATGTAGGGGATATTGCCTGAACCTGGGATAAATCATTCGTCTCGTGTGCACCCAATCTGATCTTCTATGCGTGCTTGACGTGTTCTCTTTATCGTCCGGTCTACTCGCCTGGCCGAGATATCCTATGAAGGGATCTGCCGGAATCAACTATGAAAATTTGTTCTCGAATTGTTGGAATTTCTTGTATACTGTTTTCTTTTGACAGTGTTTTCCCCCTCGTAGATCAGTTTTCTTTTATGTTCTTGCATCTGGTGCAGTTAAGTCAGCTGTATATAGAAGTCGTATGTAGGATCATATGTTGTTATAGATTAAGTACTTCTCTATGTTGACCATAATTACACATTATGTGATACAGAGTTGCACACAAGATACATTGTTCAACTTTAGATGTAGAAATATCCATCTATCTACTTGACATTTGAAAATTGAAGTATAATTTTTTTAGAATGTGCAACTACCAGTTTTTATTGGATATAATAATCAATGATTGTGACTGTTGACTTAGAAACAAGACTTGCTTAATCGACTTAGCAATATAGAATTGGATGCACAAGCCAGTTTACCCAAAAATCCGAAATGAGAAAGGTGAGCAACGCACTTACTCGGTGATTTCTTTATATTTTCAATTGCAGTTGTTGCGTCTTTTGTTTGAGCTAGAGACCTCTTCGTTCCTATATAATGTGGAATTGCATGCAATAGTGAGTTCACTCAAAAGTTAAACTGATTGAAAAAAGATGGGCGATGCACTTATACACCAAAAACAAATTGACACTCCCATACTATTATACAACAGAGATACCGAAAATTAGTTCTCTAACAAATTAGACTCAATATGGTTGAAAGCCATTTTTTTCTGGCAAAAGCTTTGCCTTTTCATTAATTAAGGAGTTATATATACAAACTAAAGGCTGACAGCTGCTACAAGTCGATTACTTTCACGGTACGATGTAATCCAAATGCTTTGCTTCCAATATTTATTATAGGGTTGAAGATTTGTTTCGAAAGACTCATGCATTTTTCTCAACATACCAACAAGACAATGAAGGTGATATTGATAACTCTTCTAGGGTAATTTGCAATTCCCGTAATATTAATCCACTAGCTCTTGATGGTTGAAAGAGATCCGAGCACAACTTGCATGGCGACAATCACGAAGAACAAATATATAACGGATGAGAATGATGGATTATGACCACCATTTTGGGTGGTCTCTTGAGACAAGGATTAGGATGATTCTCTTCCGATAGACATGGAAAAGAGACACAGGAGTTTTAGATGAACCTGTTGGAAATATTAGCACTTTTCTGACTAATTTCCAGGAGTATATATTAAATATGGCAAATATGGTATGCATCTCATATTGATACCTAAGCATGTGAGCACATACAGTACATAGAAACGAAACATCTATGAACAACATATATACTGCCAGCACATGAACGAGCAAACAGGGGATGAACGAGTCATACCCTCCGGTTGGTTAGGCCAACGCGGCGGCGACGGCGGCAGCGGCCGAGGCCTTCTTCTTGGCGGCTTCGTCGTTAGCCATTGAGTCGATGCAGTGGAATAGTGGAAGTAGAGGCGGACGGATCGGGAGCAGTCGCATCGAGACGCTCCCCAAAAACCTTATTGCCGTTCTTCCGGGCAGGATCTCGAACGACAGGGTTCCGGAGGCACCTGCTCTCCCGACCAACCGTGCACGCGGTCGTCAGGATGGGACCGTCGAAGGCAGCTTAGAGAGAGGAACAGTAGATGACGTCTAGGGTTGTGCGAGACGGAGTGAGTGAACTGAGTTAAGATTCATTCCACTGGCCAGTACATGCGCTTGGAAATGTAGCAACTCGTCAATTAATTCGAGATTAGTTAACCATTCCCGACTGACAAAAATAAGCTTAGGCTCATTCCCGCAACCCGCGCGCGTCGGGCCAAGGCGTGTCGTGGCAAGGCGGGCGACAGAGGAGAAGGAGTGCGCGTGTACAACTCCTCTTTCCAAGCTCCTAATGGCATGTGGTAGAGCAATCCTTATAAAAAGGTCTCACTCTCACTCCACTAGCAAAATGGTACTAAACTTCTCACCACTTGCCGTGCATTTAAATAGGCCTTAGAGATTAACCAGGGATCATTGTCTTATATGTGCCTAAGCCCATCTATGATCCATCAGAACCACACCTCGGCAACTCCAACCTTTAACATACTCTAGTAAATAAGACACCCAATCATCCACACGGTTAATGACCAATCGTTTGAGTTTGCTCAAGGGGCTGAGCTGGAGTATGAGAAACATGCATGTGGAGTAATTAAATCAATCATAGGGCAAGCAATGCAAGCGGCATCTGGTCTTTATCAATTTTGTTGGCTCCCAAGAGCTAGCTAGGCCCCCAGAACGATGGATAGGTCCCCCGAGAGAAGAACAGATATCTGGTAGGCATCCTTTTCGGGTGGTTCGCTCTTCCATTCGCTTGTGTCGGATGCCTTCCTTCCGTCTTTAGGCCTCCCTCTACCTCTACACAGCTGTGAAGATAAGGGCAAGGTACAATGTCACAGGCCACGGGAACAGGAAGTCAAGCCTCTCAAAAGGCAAATAAACTTAACAGCAATGCGTGCCGCAGGTCTAAGGCATCCGATTCCATATCATTTCGGTTCAAATAGCTCCCTCCCATCCATGGGGTCCGTTCAGAATTTCTGTAAACATTCCCGCAAAAAAAAGAATTTCTGTAAACATTACTGGGATTTCAGGAGAAATGAAGAAGTTAAGATGATGGGCACGTCCAAAATGATCAGCTTGTGGAATAAAAATGTCATCTGAACCCATTATTGGAGCTTAGTGTGCTTCAAGTCTGAAGATTAATGATGTTGAGATGCTCTTTTAATATGGTGTTGAAGTACTAGCGAATGCAACACCCCAGTGGTCACCAGCAAGTTGTTGATGATTAGTACGTCCCCCATGATGAATAGTACCAGGGTGCATATTCCTACGTACCCAAGTACCGAACCACACACAGATTACGAGCTAACCATCCACTCATGCATGTATTTCTTGAGGCTTGACTACCGCGCGCTTTTACATGCAGGTAATTCTACCAGTCTAATTTCAAGCACAATCCGTGGTCATTTGATATCGCATGTATCGCAAGTCATTCCGTAGGAGGCGTCAAGCTTCCATCAACATCTTCATCTCACTGCAAAAGAAAAACAAGTGAAAAATCCTTTCTCCATGTGGTGTCGGTGTCGGCACAGCCATTAACTGGTTGCACAGCAGGCGAATCACTAAAAACCTTATCCTGCACCCACACCACATCCATCAGAACCCGATCAAAGCCTACGTGCATTTTACTTGACCGAACTAAGTGCCCGTCATCAAAGACAGAACGTGTCGCCACTCGCTCCCACACACACTGACTCCCGCGTCCATTAGCTCCCTGTTAATCCGCCTAAGCACCCCCGACCCGATGGCCACTCACTCGCAGTCGCATGCAGTTGCAGCCTGGGAAGGCAAAGGCCGCAAGGCACACAGACGCCAACACGAAAGCGAAGCGTGTTCGCCGCGCACACGGCAAGGAAAGGGATGCTCCTTTCTCGGGCTGGCTCCGGCTCCCCGGTGCGATGAACTTGGCCAGCGTGCGCGCGCGTGATCGGCCTCCACTGCCGCTGCCGCTGCCCCTGCCACTGGAGGAGTGGACGAAAAGAGAGGCAGCAGCAGCCAAACCAACCCGTTGTGGGATTAATTAATTTACAGGGCCGAGTATCTATCTGTCTGTCTCTCTGTCAGCGTTCTGCGCTCCAGCTATCGGGGAGAAGAGATAGAGAGAGCAGGCGAGGAACGAATTATTTGCAGAATCTTGACCGGGCGACACATGGCCCGGACGGGCAGAGCAGGATACAGAGGCACGGCTGTGCAGTGTGCGCCACTCTCAACTGTCGACATTATTTTTCCGAACTCTGCAAAAAAAAAACTATAAATACATGAAGCATACCATATATTTTTATAAAAGACAGAATTTAAATTACAAGAAGACTATATCTTTTTGCGAACAACAAGCGGAGTGTAGCATCACCCCAGGGCTGGTCCAAAACCGCTACCACTGACAACACAACTACAAAGCAAAACAAGCTTGTCCAAAAACAGAGCAACATCACCGCGTCTCGACCATCGACGATCACCTCTGAAGACAACAGCAACTCCGAGTGAACTTTCATTGCCGATACACCATCCACCCTTTGATGCCTAAAAGGAGGTGGCAAATAGATGGCGTCATGGCGGAACTTGATCAGTCCTCTAAAGGCATTGTCTTGGATTCACCGGCGATGACGTACATTGCGCCACTAAAGATCGTCTTGGACAACGTTGAGCACCGGAAGTAGAGCGGCAGACCGTGTCTTCAAGCGCGATGCTCCCAACAGAGTAGCGACATAGAGGATGCCGCCATCACGCCGATTCAACTCCAAACCTAGGCTTTCGCCCAAAGACCACTACCAATTCCAGGAGCGAGTGATGGAGATGTCGACACACCTTGGCGACGCCTTCAAGGAGGGGAACGACACCCATTGGCGTCGTCGCCGCCAGCACCGGTCGAGCACGAGCAGGAATTTCTTCCAGATCGATGCGCACCTCCATTCCTGCCCGCCGGATTGGAGCCACACCATCCAAGTTAGCCACTCTGTCGCCACCGCAGCACATCGCATCATAGCCGAGAAGTCGGGGTCCATCCAAGACTCGCATAGCCAGGAGCACACAACCCTACTACCAGCACCTCCACGGCTGAGAACTCGCCGAGCTCCCTTCATGCCTGACCAAGGGTCGCCGGACCGCACCTAGCCGTCAGGCCAACTCCTGGCAGACGACTATCTCACAACCCTACAGCCCAGATCGGGCCCATTCGGTGTCAACCCTGCATTTTCGAGAATGGCATTTTGGAGCTCGGTCTCAATGAGGTTGAATTTTATGAAAATTTAAAAATTCATACCTTTCTGTTTCAAAAAATCTGAAGAAAATTGTACGACTACAGAAGGATGTGACGTGTGTGTGTAAATTTTTAGGATGAAATATCTTGAGGTGCAATCTATGCAAAAAGAACAAATTCATGGACTTTTGAAATTAATAGTATCATGTGAAAAGCCACAGGTCTGTCTCTTTTTTTTTTGCACAGCCCTGGTTTCAACGTATTTCATCTTGAAAATTTACGCACATGTGTGTTATGTCTGCATTCTTTTAGAATTTTCAAAAATGTAAATAGATGAATTTTGATTTTTTTTTAACCAGCCTCCATGAAGGCCGAGCTCCAAAAACAATTTTCGCTGCATGCCCCCCCCCCTCAAACTCTGAACTTTGAAAATAGAGGCTCAGGTTAAGTTCCGGCTTAGCTACACCTGCTTACCATCACCGGGGCTTGAACAGGCAGAGAAAAGAAAACCAGTGCGCAATGTGAGGCTAACTACGGACCGTCACAGTACTGAACATGGATGGAACCACCACTAATCCGCCTACTGTATATGCAAGTATACAGCTGCCAGCTGCAGATTCGAGCACAAGGCTGGTTCATATCGTTGTACTGCACCTCACTGGACACGGCAGCTGGAGGTTCGCCAGTGCGCACCAACCGGAGGTATATGGAATCGGACGAGCATGAGCAGGCAGTCAAGCGGCACAGGCGAGTGACACGAGACCCGGCTGACATACGTCTTTCTTTTTAAACAGATGCAGACATACGTCGCCTTGTCCAAGAACAGGCATAGATGCAGCTGAGCTGCGTCTTCTAAGAGCATCCACAGCCACAAACATCAAATCCCGTTCGTGCACATGACCGGACACATCTCATTTCTCTGATACCATAATCACGTCCGACCTGTGGAATCCATGAAACCTATGCAACGCTACGTAGATAAACATATAGACATGCATAAACATACAGACATGCATAATAGCACCAAACGGCCTAAATTCATCCGATACAGCCAAATCATCGCCGGACAAAAGGATCGAAGTTCATCAGCAAACAGTGCAAAATCATAATATATAAACGACTAAAAACATAAATAAAACATAGATAAAGAGGAGAAGGGCGGAGGAAATCGCCATTTCCTCGCCGACTCCTTCCCCTTGCGGTCACCGGCGGTGCGGCTATGCCCCTCGGTGTAGGCGTCGGCGTTCGGTGGTGTGTCGGCGTCAGAGCTGGAGCTGGAGCCAGCCGTCACGTCCGAGTCGTTGAAGCACATTTGGCCCGTCAG
This sequence comes from Triticum aestivum, assembly GCF_018294505.1. Lineage (NCBI taxonomy): Eukaryota > Viridiplantae > Streptophyta > Magnoliopsida > Poales > Poaceae > Triticum > Triticum aestivum. Next base: position 378,637,139 of record NC_057811.1, read on the forward strand.
CCTCCGGAGCAGGCGGTCCTGCTCCTTTGCATGACGGACCGCCTTCGCCTTGGACGCCACCTTCTTAGATGCCTCGCGCTCCAACAACTCGATGGAAAGCCGGAGCGCCTTGGCATTCTTGCATCGAAGGCGCCGCGCATCCGTCTTGGCCGCCATGAGAGAGCAGCGGAGGGCTAACGCGAAGAGTGCATACTCCGGATCCACTGCGTGTTCATGCTTGCCCGGCAAGTGCATACTCCGGATCCACTGCGTGTTCATGCTTGCCCGGCGCGTGAGAGAGAGAGAGAGAGAGAGAGAGAGAGAGAGTGGAGTGGGCATATTGACTTCAGTCTAGGGTTCACCGGATGGCGGTATTTGTGGGGGGAGGGTGAGCCAAGCTAGGCTAGACCGACATGGCAGACGCCCCCCAGTCCTTCCCATATCCGCCTTAGATTTGTGTTGGATATGAGGGGTGCTGGACAGCCTGGGCGTTTGGGCCCGGTTTGAGGCGCCTAGCTGGGTCATTTTTTTTACCGGTCCGTCCACCCAAACGTTTAGGGCTAGTTTGAGGCGCCTGGCATGCTCTAAGTTCTTACTGTTACAAATAGATAGGCTACCACTACTGTAATTTAATTCAGGCAAGGATATAGATAACAGAGATACACCTAACCTAACAAAGAAAATCTACAGGAAATGGAACCTATGTTTGTGGAACTACAATTTAACTTATAACTTAAAAAAGGGGTAAATTGTAAGAGTGTTCATCTAAGTGGACATAAGAGATATCTCCTTATAAGTTGGTCTAAAAGTTTTGTACATTGGCAATGGGGGACTATGTTGGGGAACGTAGTAATTTCAAAAAAAATCTACGCACACGCAAGATCATGATGATGCAAAGCAACGAGAGGGGAGAGTGTTGTCCACGTACCCTCGTAGACCCAAAGCGGAAGCGTTAGCACAACGCGGTTGATGTAGTCGTACATCTTCACGATCCGACCGATCAAGTACCGAACGCACGGCACCTCCGAGTTCAGCACACGTTCAGCCCGATGACGTCCCTCTAACTCCGATCCAGCCGAGTGTTGAGGGAGAGTTTCGTCAGCACGACGGCATGGTGACGATGATGATGTTCTACCGACGCAGGGCTTCGCCTAAGCACCGCTACGGTATTATCGAGGTGGATTATGGTGGAGGGGGGCACCGCACACTGCTAAGAGATCAAGAGATCAATTGTTGTGTCTTTGGGGTGCTCCCCTGCCCCCGTATATAAAGGAGCAAGGGGGGAGGCGGCCGGCCTAGAAGGAGGGCGCGCCAAGGGGGGAGTCCTACTCCCACCGGGAGTAGGACTCCTCCTTTCCTTGTTGGAGTAGGAGAAGGGAAGGGAGAAGGAGAAGGAAGGAAGGGGGCGCCCCCCCTCCCTAGTCCAATTCGGACTAGTCCATGGGGAGGGGTGCGGCCACCCTTTGGAGCCTTTCTCTCCTTTCCCGTATGGCCCATTAAGGCCCAATACGAATTCCCGTAACTCTCCGGTACTCCGAAAAATACCCGAATCACTCGGAACCTTTCCGATGTCCGAATATAGTCGTCCAATATATCGATCTTTACGTCTCGACCATTTCGAGACTCCTCGTCATGTCCCTGATCTCATCCGGGACTCTGAACTCCTTCGGTACATCAAAACACATAAACTCATAATATAACCGTCATCTAACTTTAAGCGTACGGACCCTACGGGTTCGAGAACTATGTAGACATGACCGAGACACGTCTCCGGTCAATAACCAATAGCAGAACCTGGATGCTCATATTGGCTCCCACATATTCTACGAAGATCTTTATCGGTCAAACCGCATAACAACATACGTTGTTCCCTTTGTCATCGGTATGTTACTTGCCCGAGATTCGATCGTCGGTATCTCAATACCTATTTCAATCTCGTTACCGGCAAGTCTCTTTACTCGTTCCGTAATACATCATCCCGCAACTAGCTCATTAGTTGCAATGCTTGCAAGGCTTATAGTGATATGCATTACCGAGTGGGCCCAGAGATACCTCTCCGACAATCGGAGTGACAAATCCTAATCTCGAAATACGCCAACCCAACAAGTACCTTCGGAGACACCTGTAGAGCACCTTTATAATCACCCAGTTACGTTGTGACGTTTGGTAGCACACAAAGTGTTCCTCCGGTAAACGGGAGTTGCATAATCTCATAGTCATAGGAACATGTATAAGTCATGAAGAAAGCAATCGCAACATACTAAACGATCGAGTGCTAAGCTAACGGAATGGGTCAAGTCAATCACATCATTCTCCTAATGATGTGATCCCGTTAATCAAATGACAACTCATGTCTATGGCTAGGAAACATAACCATCTTTGATCAACGAGCTAGTCAAGTAGAGGCATACTAGTGACACTCTGTTTGTCTATGTATTCACACATGTATCATGTTTCCGGTTAATACAATTCTAGCATGAATAATAAACATTTATCATGATATAAGGAAATAAATAATAACTTTATTATTGCCTCTAGGGCATATTTCCTTCAGTCTCCCACTTGCACTAGAGTCAATAATCTAGTTCACATCGCCATGTGATTTAACATCAATAGTTCACATCACCATGTGATTAACACCCATAGTTCACATCGTCATGTGACCAACACCCAAAGGGTTTACTAGAGTCAATAATCTAGTTCACATCGCTATGTGATTAACACCCAAAGAGTACTAAGGTGTGATCATGTTTTGCTTGTGAGATAATTTTAGTCAACGGGTCTGTCACATTCAGATCCGTAAGTATTTTGCAAATTTCTATGTCTACAATGCTCTGCACGGAGCTACTCTAGCTAATTGCTCCCACTTTCAATATGTATCTAGACCGAGACTTAGAGTCATCTAGATTAGTGTCAAAACTTGCATCGACGTAACCCTTTACGACGAACCTTTTGTCACTTCCATAATCGAGAAACATATCCTTATTCCACTAAGGATAATTTTGACCGCTGTCCAGTGTTCTACTCCTAGATCACTATTGTACTCCCTTGCCAAAATCAGTGTAGGGTATACAATGACCTGGTACACAGCATGGCATACTTTATAGAACCTATGGCCGAGGCATAGGGAATGACTTTCATTCTCTTTCTATCTTTTGCCGTGGTCGGGATTTGAGTCTTACTCAATTTCACACCTTGTAACACAGGCAAGAACTCTTTCTTTGACTGTTCCATTTTGAACTACTTCAAAATCTTGTTAAGGTATGTACTCATTGAAAAAACTTATCAAGCGTCTTGATCTATCTCTATAGATCTTGATGCTCAATATGTAAGCAGCTTCACCGAGGTCTTTCTTTGAAAAACTCCTTTCAAACACTCCTTTATGCTTTGCAGAATAATTCTACATTATTTCTGATCAACAATATGTCATTCACATATACTTATCAGAAATGCTGTAGTGCTCCCACTCACTTTCTTGTAAATACAGGCTTCACCGCAAGTCTGTATAAAACTATATCCTTTGATCAACTTATCAAAGCGTATATTCCAACTCCGAGATGCTTGCACCAGTCCATAGATGGATCGCTGGAGCTTGCATATTTTGTTAGCACCTTTAGGATTGACAAAACCTTCTGGTTGCATCATATACAACTCTTCTTTAATAAATCCATTAAGGAATGCAGTTTTGTTTATCCATTTGCCAGATTTCATAAAATGCGGCAATTGCTAACATGATTCGGACAGACTTAAGCATAGATACGAGTGAGAAACTCTCATCGTAGTCAACACCTTGAACTTGTCGAAAACCTTTTTGCGACAATTCTAGCTTTGTAGATAGTAACACTACTATCAGCGTCCGTCTTCCTCTTGAAGATCCATTTATTTTCTATGGCTTGCCGATCACCGGGCAAGTCAACCAAAGTCCACACTTTGTTCTCATACATGGATCCCATCTCAGATTTCATGGCCTCAAGCCATTTTGCGGAATCTGGGCTCATCATCGCTTCCTCATAGTTCGTAGGTTCGTCATGGTCAAGTAACATGACCTCCAGAACTGGATTACCGTACCACTCTGGTGCGGATTTCATTCTGGTTGACCTACGAGGTTCGGTAGTAACTTGATCTGAAGTTACATGATCATCATCATTAGCTTCCTCACTAATTGGTGTAGGAGTCACAGGAACAGATTTCTGTGATGAACTACTTTCCAATAAGGGAGCAGGTACAGTTACCTCATCAAGTTCTACTTTCCTCCCACTCACTTCTTTCGAGTGAAACTCCTTCTCTAGAAAGGATCCATTCTTAGCAACGAATGTCTTGCCTTTGGATCTGTGATAGAAGGTGTACCCAACAGTCTCCTTTGGGTATCCTATGAAGACATATTTCTCCGATTTGGGTTTGAGCTTATCAGGATGAAACTTTTTCATATAAGCATCACAACCCCAAACTTTAAGAAACGACAACTTTGATTTCTTGCCAAACCACAGTTCATACGGTGTCGTCTCAAACGGATTTAGATGGTGCCCTTTTTTACGTGAATGCAGCTGTCTCTAATGCATAACCCCAAAACTATAGTGGTAAATCGGTAAGAAACATCATATATTGCACTATATCCAATAAAGTACGGTTATGACGTTCGGACACACCATTATGCTATGGTGTTCCAGGTGGCACGAATTTGTGAAACTATTCCACTTTGTTTTAATTGAAGACCAAACTCGTAACTCAAATATTTGTCTCCACGATCAGATCGTAGAAACCTTATTTTCTTGTCACGATGATTTCCACTTCACTCTGAATTTTTTTGAACTTTTCAAATGTTTCAGACTTATGTTTCATCAAGTAGATATACCCATATCTCCTCAAATCATCTGTGAAGGTCAGAAAATAACGATACCCGCCGCGAGCCTCAACACTCATCGGATCGCATACATCAGTATGTATTATTTCCAATAAGTCAGTTGCTCGCTCCATTGTTCCGGAGAACGGAGTCTTAGTCATTTTTCCCATAAGGCATGGTTCGCAACTATCAAGTGATTCATAATCAAGTGATTCCAAAAGCCTATCAGCATGGAGTTTCTTCATGCGCTTTACACCAATATGACCTAAACGGCAGTGCCACAAATAAGTTGCACTATCATTATAACTTTGCATCTTTTGGCATCAATATTATGAATATGTGTATCACTACGATCGAGATCCAATGAACCATTTTCATTGGGTGTGTAACCATATAAGGTTTTATTCATGTAAACAGAACAACGATTATTCTCTAACTTAAATGAATAACCGTATTGCAATAAACATGATCAAATCATATTCATGCTCAACGCAAACACCAAATAACACTTATTTAGGTTCAACACTAATCCCGAAAGTGTAGGGAGCGTGCGATGATGATCATATCAATCTTGGAACCACTTCCAACACACATCGTCACTTTACCCTTAACTAGTCTCTGTTCATTCTGCAACTCCCGTTTCGAGTTACTACTCTTAGCAACTGAACCAGTATCAAATACCGAGGGGTTTCTACGAACACTAGTAAAATACACATCAATAATCTGTATATCAAATATACCTTTGTTCACTTTGCCATCCTTCTTATCCGCCAAATACTTGGGGCAGTTCTGCTTCCAGTGACCAGTCCCTTTGCAGTAGAAGCACTTAGTCTCAGGCTTAGGTACAGACTTGGGCTTCTTCACTTGAGTAGCAACTTGCTTGCCGTTCTTCTTGAAGTTCCCCTTCTATCCCTTTGCCCTTTTCTTGAAACTAGTGGTCTTGTTAACCATCAACACTTGATGCTCTTTCTTGATTTCTACCTTCGTCAATTTCAGCATCGCGAAGAGCTCGGGAATTACTTTCGTCATCCCTTACATACTATAGTTCATCACGAAGTTCTACTAACTTGGTGATGGTGACTAGAGAATTCTGTCAATCACTATTTTATCTGGAAGATTAACTCCCACTTGATTCAAGCGATTGTAGTACCCAGACAATCTGAGCACATGCTCACTGCTTGAGCTCTTCTCCTCCATCTTTTAGCTATAGAACTTGTTGGAGACTTCATATCTCTCAACTCGGGTATTTGCTTGAAATATTAACTTCAACTCCTGGAACATCTCATATGGTCCATGACGTTCAAAACGTCTTTGAAGTCCCGATTCTAAGCCGTTAAGCATGGTGCACTAAACTATCAAGTAGTCATCATATTGAGCTAGCCAAACGTTCATAACGTCTGCATCTGCTCCTGCAATAGGTCTGTCACCTAGCGGTGCATCAAGGACATAATTCTTCTGTGCAGCAATGAGGATAATCCTCAGATCATGGATCCAATCCGCATCATTGCTACTAACATCTTTTCAACATCAGTTTTCTCTAGGAACATATCAAAATAAAACAGGGGAGCTAAACGCGAGCTATTGATCTACAACATAGATATGCTAATACTACCAGGACTAAGTTCATGATAAATTAAAGTTCAATTAATCATATTACTTAAGAACTCCCACTTAGATAGACATCCCTCTAATCCTCTAAGTGATCACGTGATCCATATCAACTAAACCATGTCCGATCATCACGTGAGATGGAGTAGTTTCAATGGTGAACATCACTATGTTGATCATATCTACTATATGATTCACGCTCGACCTTTCGGTCTCCGTGTTCCGAGGCCATATCTGTTATATGCTAGGCTCGTCAAGCTTAACCTGAGTATTCCGCGTGTGCAACTGTTTTGCACCCGTTGTATTTGAACGTAGAGCCTATCACACCCGATCATCACGTGGTGTCTCAGCACGAAGAACTTTCGCAACGGTGCATACTCAGGGAGAACACTTATACTTTGATAATTTAGTGAGGGATCATCTTATAATGCTACCGTCAATCAAAGCAAGATAAGATGCATAAAAGATAAACATCACATGCAATCAATATAAGTGATATGATATGGCCATCATCATCTTGTGCTTGTGATCTCCATCTCCGAAGCACCGTCATGATCACCATCATCACCGGCGCGACACCTTGATCTCCATCGTAGCATCGTTGTCGTCTCGCCAATCTTATGCTTCTACGACTATCGCTACCGCTTAGTGATAAAGTAAAGCATTACAGGGCGATTGCATTGCATACAATAAAGCGACAACCATATGGCTCCTGCCAGTTGCCGATAACTCGGTTACAAAACATGATCATCTCATACAATAAAATTTAGCATCATGTCTTGACCATATCACATCACAACATGCCCTGCAAAAACAAGTTAGACGTCCTCTACTTTGTTGTTGCAAGTTTTACGTGGCTGCTATGGGCTTAGCAAGAACCGTTCTCACCTACGCATCAAAACCACAACGATAGTTTGTCAAGTTGGTATTGTTTGAACCTTCGCAAGGACCGGGCGTAGCCACACTCGGTTCAACTAAAGTTGGAGAAACTGACACCCGCCAGCCACCTCTGTGCAAAGCACGTCGGAAGAACCAGTCTCGCGTAAACGTACGCGTAATGTCAGTCCGGGCCGCTTCATCCAACAATACCGCCGAACCAAAGTATGACATGCTGGTAAGCAGTATGACTTATATCGCCCATAACTCACTTGTGTTCTACTCGTGCATATGACATCTACGCATAAAACCAGGCTCGGATGCCACTGTTGGGGAACGTAGTAATTTCATAAAAATTCTACGCACACGCAAGATCATGGTGATGCATAGCAACGAGAGGGGAGAGTGTTGTCCACGTACCCTCGTAGACCGAAAGCGGAAGCGTTAGCACAACGCGGTTGATGTAGTCGTACGTCTTCACGATCCGACCAATCAAGTACCGAACGCACGGCACCTCCGAGTTCAGCACATGTTCAGCCCGATGACGTCCCTCGAACTCCGATCCAGCCGAGTGTTGAGGGAGAGTTTCGTCAGCACGACGGCGTGGTGACGATGATGATGTTCTACCGACGCAGGGCTTCGCCTAAGCACCGCTACGGTATTATCGAGGTGGATTATGGTGGAGGGGGCACCGCACACGGCTAAGACATCAAGAGATCAATTGTTGTGTCTTTGGGGTGCCCCCTGCCCCCGTATATAAAGGAGCAAGGGGGGAGGCGGCCGGCCTAGGAGGAGGGCGCGCCAAGGGGGAGTCCTACTCCCACCGGGAGTAGGACTCCTCCTTTCCTTGTTGGAGTAGGAGAAGGGAAGGGAAAAGGAGAAGGAAGGAAGGGGGCGCTCCCCCTCCCTAGTCCAATTCGGACTAGTCCATGGGGAGGGGTGCGGCCACCCTTTGGAGCCTTTCTCTCCTTTCCCGTATGGCCCATTAAGGCCCAATACGAATTCCCGTAAATCTCCGGTACTCCAAAAATACCCGAATCACTCGGAATCTTTCCGATGTCCGAATATAGTCGTACAATATATCGATCTTTACGTCTTGACCATTTTGAGACTCCTCGTCATGTCCCTGATCTCATCCGGGACTCCGAACTCCTTCGGTACATCAAAACACATAAACACATAATATAACCGTCATCTAACTTTAAGCGTGCGGACCCTACGGGTTCGAGAACTATGTAAACATGACCGAGACACGTCTCCGGTCAATAACCAATAGCGGAACCTGGATGCTCATATTGGCTCCCACATATTCTACGAAGATCTTTATCGGTCAAACCGCATAACAACATACGTTATTCCCTTTGTCATCGGTATGTTACTTGCCCGAGATTCGATCGTCGGTATCTCAATACCTATTTCAATCTCGTTACCGGCAAGTCTCTTTACTGGTTCCGTAATACATCATCCCGCAACTAGCTCATTAGTTGCAATGCTTGCAAGGCTTATAGTGATGTGCATTACCGAGTGGGCCCAGAGATACCTCTCTGACAATCGGAGTGACAAATCCTAATCTCGAAATACGCCAACCCAACAAGTACCTTCGGAGACACCTGTAGAGCACCTTTATAATCACCCAGTTACGTTGTGACGTTTGGTAGAACACAAAGTGTTCCTCCGGTAAACGGGAGTTGCATAATCTCATAGTCATAGGAACATGTATAAGTCATGAAGAAAGCAATCGCAACATACTAAACGATCGAGTGCTAAGCTAACGGAATGGGTCAAGTCAATCACATCATTCTCCTAATGATGTGATCCCGTTAATCAAATGACAACTCATGTCTATGGCTAGGAAACATAACCATCTTTGATCAACGAGCTAGTCAAGTAGAGGCATACTAGTGACACTCTATTTGTCTATGTATTCACACATGTATCATGTTTCCGGTTAATACAATTCTAGCATGAATAATAAACATTTATCATGATATAAGGAAATAAATAATAACTTTATTATTGCCTCTAGGGCATATTTCCTTCAGACTAAATTCCACGTGTCTTTGACCCCTTCTTTTTCTCCAAATTTCAAAAAATTTAAGGTGGCCAACGTTAGCTACCTTCTACTCCGCGGACCCGCCGCGTCAACCCTATGTCTCGCCTTCGTTGGGGACACAAGGACAATCCCATTGTCACTATCTCTGACTCACCATTGCCGGGAGGCCACGACCCGTCACCGGTTTTAGTGTCACGGGAGGAATTGAGTGACACAAAAAGATTTTCAGTCGCTTGAGTACGCAAAAATGGTAATTTAATTGGACCAAGGCCACTAATTTTTTTTTCAGCTATCAGGTCCACTAGTCTAATTCTAACCCTAAGGATGTGTTTGGTAGCCTGCACCTTTTTGGGCCATTTGCATCTGTGGCCCGGCTCCGATTGGTTGAGTGAAACAGGCAAAAAATCATGTTGTGCAACTCGCTTGGTCTCCTGCATCGGATCACTACGCAATTTTGTGCCTAGTGTTTGGACGGATGCATGTGTGCTTTTGGGGTGATCAGATACAACTCTAGTCGTTAGCTTTCTATCAAGCTTGAGCTCGTCGAAATCAGAGTTCATTTGCAGAAGTTATGCCAGTTTTGGTCATATTGCATCCATCTGTTTTGCTTGGGGCTTGCTTGAAGCACCCAAGCGGTAGTACCGCTTCAAGCGATACTTCTGCCTTCCAGTGCCTCGGGCAGTATTGCTGGTTCTGTGCGGACTTTTTCACATCGAAGGTTGTAGGGCGGCAGTAGGGTGTGCTAGTACCATTTCATACGGTAGTACTGATCGTTCCCGAGCGGTAGTACTGCTTGTCGTGGTACTTCCGCTGCCTACTCCCATGGCACTACCCCCGTGTTTCCTCTGTAACTGCAACTTCTAGCGGTGGTATCGCTCGAAGTGGACGGTAGTATCGCCTCGTGCGGTAATACCACTCCAGCTCTTCTCTTGCTTTTTATACTGCAGCTGGAACTGCCGCCTTAAGCGGTAGTACCACTCCTAGGAGCGCTAGTACCGCTTTAGTGCGGGCTGAGACATAACGGTTGGATTTATCCCCACGTATAAAAGGGGGTCTTCTTCCCCAATGGATCTTATCCTTTGAGCTCGTGTTTTCCCCCCATTGTTGACCTTCTTCGAGCTTGCTATCTCTCAACCCCTCCAATGATTCTTCCTAGTTCTTGAGGGAAAAGAGAGAGGAGATCTAGATCTGCATTTTCACCAATCAATTTCTCCGCTATGTGAGGGAAACCCCTTGGATCCAGATCTTTGCATTCATTGCGTTCTCTTCTTTGTTCTTCCTCTCATATTCCTCCCTAGCATTAGTTGCTTTGGTGGGATTTGAGAGAGAAGGGCTTGGGCACTCTGTGTGTCCTTGTCATTGCATTTAGTGTATAGGTTTGAGTTCTCTACGGTGATACATGGAAGTGAAAGTTGAGTAGCTTATTACTCTTGGGTGCTTGGTACCCAAGAGCTTGTTCCTCTGGGGTGCTTGGGCGCCTTAGACAGTTGGTGGTGTCGCGGAGCTCAATCATTTGGGTGTAAACCTCCGGGCAATCCACGGCTGAAAGGTATGACTATATAAGGATGTGACGTGTGTGTAAAATGTTAGGATGAAATACCTTGAGGTGCAATCTATGCAAAAAGAACAAATTCATGGACTTTTGAAATTAATAGTATCATGTGAAAATCCACAGGTTTGTCTTTTTTTTGGACAACCCTCATTTCAACATATTTCGTCTTGAAAATTTACACACATGCGTGTTATGTCTCCACATATGTCTGCGTTCTTTTAGAATTTTTAAAAATGTAAATAGATGAATTTTGATTTTTTTTTTAACCGGCCTCCATGGAGGCCGAGCTCCAAAAGCAATTTTCGTTGCATTTCCCCCTTTTTTTGCTGGGCAAGCTCTGAACTTTGAAAATAGAGGCTCAGGTTAAGTTCCGGCTTAGCTACACCTGCTTACCATCACCGGGGGCTTGAACAGGCAGAGAAAAGAAAACCAGTGCGCAATGTGAGGCTAACTACGGACCGTCACAGTACTGAACATGGATGGAACCACCACTAATCCGCCTACTGTATATGCAAGTATACAGCTGCCAGCTGCAGATTCGAGCACAAGGCTGGTTCATATCGTTGTACTGCACCTCACTGGACACGGCAGCTGGAGGTTCGCCAGTGCGCACCAACCGGAGGTATGCATGCATGGAATCGGACGAGCATGAGCAGGCAGTCAAGCGGCACAGGCGAGTGACACGAGACCCGGCTGACATACGTCTTTCTTTTTAAACAGATGCAGACATACGTCGCCTTGTCCAAGAACAAGCATAGATGCAGCTGAGCTGCGTCTTCTAAGAGCATCCACAGCCACAAACATCAAATCCCGTTCGTGCACAATGACCGGACACATCTCATTTCTCTGATACCATAATCACGTCCGAACTGTGGAATCCATGAAACCTATGCAACGCTACGTAGATAAACATACAGACATGCATAATAGCACCAAACGGCCTAAATTCATCTGATACAGCCAGATCATCGCCGGACAAAAGGATCGAAGTTCATCAGCAAACAATGCAAAATCATAATATATAAACGACTAAAAACATAAATAAAACATAGATAAAGAGGAGAAGGGCGGAGGAAATCGCCATTTCCTCGCCGGCTCCTTCCCCTTGCGGTCACCTGCGGTGCGGCTATACCCCTCGGTGTAGGCGTCGGCGTTCGGTGGTGTGTCGGCGTCAGAGCCGGAGCTGGAGCCGGCCGTCACGTCCGAGTCGTTGAAGCACATTTGGCCCATCAGCCTCCGGAGCAGGCAGTCCTGCTCCTTCGCATGACGGACCGCCTTCGCCTTGGACGCCACCTTCTTAGATGCCTCGCACTCCAACAACTCGATGGAAAGCCGGAGCGCCTTGGCATTCTTGCGTCGAAGGCGCCGCGCATCCGTCTTGGGCGCCGAGAGAGAGCAGCGGAGGGCTAACGCGAGGAGTGCATACTCCGGATCCACTGCGTGCTCATGCTTGCCCGGCGAGTGCATACTCCGGATCCACTGCGTGTTCATGCTTGCCCGGCGCGCGTGAGGGAGAGAGAGAGAGAGGAGAGAGAGAGAGTGGAGTGGGCATATTGACTTCAGTCTAGGGTTCATCGGATGGCGGTATTTGTGGGGGGGGGGGGGGGGGGTGAGCCAAGCTAGGCTAGACCGACATGGCAGACGCCCCCCAGTCCTCCCCGTATCCGCCTTAGATTTGTGTTGGATATGAGGGGTGCTGGACAACCTGGGCGTTTGGGCCCGGTTTGAGGCGCCTAGCTGGGTCATTTATTTTACCGGTCCGTCCACCCAAACGTTTAGGACTAGTTTGAGGCGCCTGGCATGGTCTAAGTTCTTACTGTTACAAATAGATAGGCTACCACTACTGTAATTTAATTCAGGCAAGGATATAGATGACAGAGATACACCTAACCTAACAAAGAAAATCTACATGAAATGGAACCTATGTTTGTGGAACTACAATTTAACTTATGACTTAAAATAGGGGTAAATTGTAAGAGTGTTCATCTAAGTGGACATAAGAGATATCTCCTTATAAGTTGGTCTAAAAGTTTTGTACATTGGCAATGGGGGACTAAATTCCACGTGTCTTCGACCCCTTCTTTTTCTCCAAATTTCAAAAAAATTAAGGTGGCCAACGTTAGCTACCTTCTGCTCCGCGGACCCGCCGCGTCAACCCTATGTCTCGCCTTCGTTGGCGACACAAGGACAATCCCATTGTCACTATCTCTGACTCACCATAGCTGGGAGGCCACGACCTGTCACCGGTTTTAGTGTCACGGGAGGAATTGAGTGACACAAAAAGATTTTCAGTCGCTTGAGTACGCAAAAATGGTAATTTAATTGGACCAAGGCCACTAATTTTTTTTTCAGCTATCAGGTCCACTAGTCTAAGGATGTGTTTGGTAGCCTGCACCTTTTTGGGCCATTCGCATCTGTGGCCCGGCTCAGATTGGTTGAGTGAAACAGGCAAAAAATCATGTTGTGCAACTCGCTTGGTCTCCTGCATCGGATCACTAAGCAATTTTGTGCCTAGTGTTTGGACGCATGCGTGTGTGCTTTGGGGTGATCAGATACAACTCTAGTCGTTAGCTTTCTATCAAGCTTGAGCTCGTCGAAATCAGAGTTCATTTGCAGAAGTTATGCCAGTTTTGGTCATATTGCATCCATCTGTTTTGCTTGGGGCTTGCTTGAAGCACCCAAGCGGTAGTACCGCTTCAAGCGATACTTCTGCCTTCCAGTGCCTCGGGCACTATTGCTGGTTCTGTGCGGACTTTTTCACATCGGCGGTTGTAGGGCGGCAGTAGGGTGCGCTAGTACCATTTCATACGGTAGTACTGATCATTCCCGAGCGGTAGTACTACTTGTCGTGGTACTTCCGCTGCCTACTCCCATGGCACTACCCCCGTGTTTCCTCTGTAACTACAACTTCTAGCGGTGGTATCGCTCGAAGTGGATGGTAGTACCGCCTAGTGCGGTAATACCACTACAGCTCTTCTCTTGCTTTTTATACTGCAGCTGGAACTCCCGCCTTAAGCGGTAGTGCCACTCCTAGGAGCGCTAGTACCGCTTTAGTGCGGGCTGAGACATAACGGTTGGATTTGTCCCCACGTATAAAAGGGGGTCTTCTTCCCCAATGGATCTTATCCTTTGAGCTCGTGTTTTCCCCCCATTGTTGACCTTCTTTGAGCTTGCTATCTCTCAATCCCTCCAATGATTCTTCCTAGTTCTTGAGGGAAAAGAGAGAGGAGATCTAGATCTGTATTTTCACCAATCACTTTCTCTATGTGAGGGGAACCCCTTGGATCTAGATCTTTGCATTCTTTGCGTTCTCTTCTTTGTTCTTCCTCTCATATTCCTCCCTAGCATTAGTTGCTTTGGTGGGATTTGAGAGAGAAGGGCTTGGGCACTCTGTGTGTCCTTGTCATTGCATTTGGTGCATAGGTTTGAGTTCTCCACGGTGATACATGGAAGTGAAAGTTGAGTAGCTTATTACTCTTGGGTGCTTGGTACCCTAGAGCTTGTTCCTCTAGGGTGCTTGGGCACCTTAGACAGTTGGTGGTGTCGCGGAGCTCAATCATTGGGGTGTAAACCTCCGGGCAAGCGTCGGGGTCTCCAATTAACTTGTGGAGATGGCTTCAAACAATTTGTACGAGTACCGGTGACCACCCACAAGGGTTGTCAATTGTACGGGTTCGGTGACCGCCCTCAAGGGTCCCTTAGTGGAATCACGACATCTTGCATTGTGCGGGAGCATGAGGAGATTACGGTGGCCCTAGTGGCTTTTTAGGGAGCATTGGGCCTTGAGGGAGTCCTGGATTAGGGGTCCTCGGGTGTCCGGACTATTTGATATGGGCCGGACTTATGGGCCGTGAAGATAAAAGCAAGAAGGCTTTCCCCCGTGTTCGGGTAGGACTCCGATATGCGTAAATGGAAAATTTGGTGTCCGGATATGTTATTTCCTTCCCCCACAAACTGACTCTGTACAACCCTAGGCCCCTCTGGTGTGTATATAAACCGGAGGGGTTAGTCCGTAGAGGCTATCAGAATATTCATAGGCTAGACAACTAGGGTTTAGCTGTTACGATCTCGAGGTAGATCAACTCTTGTAACCCACATATTCATCAATTATAATGAAGCAGGATGTAGGGTTTTATCTACTTTAAGAGGGCCTGAACCTGGGTAAACATCGTGTCCCCATCATCCCTTATTACCATTGATCCTCAGACACATAGTTCGGGACCCCCTACCCGAGATCTGCCGGTTTTGACACCGACATTGGTGCTTTCATTGAGAATTCCATTGTGTTGTCGGTAGAAGGATCGATGGCTTGCCTAGTCATCAACGACGACGCTGTATCCCGGGAGACCTTTCTCCCTGGTTAACTCTTTGTGTTTGGCGGCTTCGTGCTACGGGCCAACTCGACTGGTCACTTTGAACAAGTTGATAGCTACGCCCCTGGTCACCAGATCAGGTTCGGGAGTCTGAGCTACATCACAGATGTCCGGGGAGATTTGATCTTCGAGTGGTTCGCGGCCTCGGCCGCCGCTCCCCACCCATATGAGGAAGGCCCTTTGGATCCATCACTAGATCCCGTTCAGGGGTCGACCCTCATGCCCGCCCTGGCCTTAGATCTGGGGCGGACCACTCTGTCCGAAGACAGGAAGGTGAACCCCGCCGGACTCTCTCCCATCAAGGAGCTTCCATCCCGAGACCCAGATGCGATCACATCACCGACAGACCAGGACTCAAACGGGAGTCTCCCTATCATCGGGAGGCCGGATTCGCCTCTGGACATCAACTCCGAACTCCCGAGGTCTGCGTCTATCGGGCTCAATCGAGTGGTTATCACCAAACACAGCTCCGCAGATCCTCTGACGCATGTCCAACCTTCGTTCCTAAATGAGGCATTGGACCTAATGTGATCTCTCGCCATCACGGAAGTATCACCTCCGAACTACTCCCAGCTTGAGCTAGGGGCTGAGAGTAGAGAATTTTACGTCCCACCCACCACCCACTTAATAGCAACTGTCGAGGATTTAACCGACATGTTAGACTATGCCTCCGATGACATCGATGGCATGGACGACGATGCCGGAGCCGAACCAGGTCAAAACCCGCCTATCACTGGGCACTGGAAGGCCACCTCAACTTATGATGTATACATGGTGGATTGATACGTCTTCAACGTATCTATAATTTTTTATTGTTCCATGCTATTATATTATCTGTTTTGGATGTTTTATATGCATTAATATGCTATTTTATATGATTTTTGGGACTAACCTATTAACCTAGAGCCCAGTGCCAGTTTCTGTTTTTCCTTGTTTTAGAGTTTCGCAGAAAAGGAATATCAAACAGAGTCCAAATGAAATAAAACTTTCGCGGTGATTTTTCTTGGACTAGAAGACACCCAGAAGACTTGGAGTGCAAGTCAGAGGAGCCTTGAGGCGGCCACAAGGGGGGTAGGGCACGCCCCCCGACCTTGTGGGCCCCTCGTAGACCCCCTGACCTAGATATTCCTCCTATATATACTCTTATACCCTAAAAACATCCAGGGGAGCAACGAAACCACTTTTCCACCACCGCAACCTTCTGTACCAGTGAGATCACATCTTGGGGCCTTTTCCGGCGTCCTGCCGGAGGGGGATTCGATCACGGAGGGCTTCTACATCAATACCATTGCCTCTCCGATGAAGCGTGAGTAATTTACCACAGACCTACGGGTCCATAGCTAGTAGCTAGATGGCTTCTTCTCTCTCTCTTTGATTCTCAATACAAAGTTCTCCTCGATGTTCTTGGAGATCTATTCGATGTAATACTCTTTTCCGGTGTGTTTGCCGAGATCCGATGAATTGCGGATTTATGATCAGCTTATCTATGAATATTATTTGAATCTTCTCTGAATTCTTATATGCATGATTTGATATCTTTGCAAGTCTCTTCAAACTATCGATTTGGTTTGGCCAACTAGATTGGTTTTTCTTGCAATGGGAGAAGTTCTTAGCTTTGGGTTCAATCTTGCGGTGTCCTTTTCCAGTGATAGTAGGGGCAGCAAGGCACGTATTGTATTGTTGCCATCGAGGATAAAAAGATGGGGTTTTCATCATATTGCTTGAGTTAATTCCTCTACATCATGTCATCTTGCTTAATGCGTTACTCCGCTCTTTATGAACTTAATACTCTAGATGCATGCTGGATAGCGGTCGATGTGTGGAGTAATAGTAGTAGATGCAGAATCGTTTCGGTCTACTTGACACGGGCGTGATGCCTATATTCATGATCATTGCCTTACATATCGTCATAACTTTGCGCTTTTCTATCAATTGCTTGGCAGTAATTTGTTCACCGACCGTAATAATTTCTATCTTGAGAGAAGCCTCTAGTGAAACCTATGGCCCCCGGGTCTATTTTCCATCATATAAGTTTCCGATCTGCAATTTCAGTTTCCTATTTCTTTTACTTTCCGTTCCATATACCAAAAATACCAAAAATATTACTTTACCGTTCATCATCTCTATCATATCTCACTTTGCAAATAACCGTGAAGGGATTGACAACCCCTTATCGCGTTGGGTGCAAGTTGGTGTTTGTTTGTGCAGATATTCGGTGACTTGAGCGTTGTCTCCTATTGGATTGATACCATCATTCTCAAAAGCTGAGGGAAATACTTACTCTACTTTGCTGCATCACCCTTTCCTCTTCAAGGGAAAAACCAACGCAAGCTCAAGAAGTAGCAGGAAGAATTTCTGGCACCATTGCCGGGGAGATCTACGCTAAGCGAATACATACCAAGTACCCATCATAAACTCTTATCCCTAGTATTACATTATTTGCCATCCGCCTCTCGTTTTCCTCTCCCCCACTTCTAAAACGATTTTTGAAAAGATTCGCCTTTTCTTCGCCCCTCTTCTCTTCGTATTCTTCGCTTGCTTTTTGTGTGCTCGTGTGTTGGATTGCTTGCTTTGGCAGGATGGCTCAAGATAATACTAAATTGTGTGACTTTTCCAACACCAACAACAATGATTTTATTAGTATCCGATTGCTCCCGATGCTAATGCGGAATCTTGTGAGATTAATACTGCTTTGCTGAATCTTGTTATGAAATATCAATTTTGCGGCCTTCCCAATGAAGATGCTGCATCCCATCTTAATAATTTCGTTGATTTGTGTGATATGCAAAAGAAAAAAGATGTGGATAATGATATTGTTAAATTGAAGCTATTTCCGTTTTCACTTCGAGATCGTGCTAAAATTTGGTTTTCATCTTTGCCTAAAAATAGTATTGATTCGTGGAATAAGTGTAAAGATGCTTTTATTTCCAAGTACTTTCCTCCCGCTAAGATTATCTCCCTTAGGAACGATATAATGAATTTTAAGCAACTAGATCATGAATATTTTGCGCAATCTTGGGAGAGGGTGAAATTGATGATACGGAATTGCCCTACTCATGGTTTGAATTTGTGGATGATTATATAAATTTTTTATGCCGGATTGAATTTTGCTTCTAGAAATCTTTTAGATTCGGCCGCGGGAGGCACTTTTATGGAAATTACTTTAGGAGAAGCTACTAAACTCCTAGATAATATTATGGTTAATTATTCTCAATGGCATACCGAAAGATCTTCCACTTGTAAAAAATCCCATGCGATTGAAGAAATAAATGTTTTGAGTAGAATGATGGATGAGCTTATGAAATTGTTTGCTAGTAAGAGTGCTCCTATTGATCCTAATGATATTCCTTTGTCTACTTTGATTGAAAACAATAATGAATCTATGGATTGAATTTTGTTGGTAGGAACAATTTTGGTAATAACGCGTATAGAGGTAATTTTAATCCTAGGCCGTTTCCTAGTAATTCCTCTAATAATTATGGTAATTCCTACAACAATTATTATGGAAATTATAATAAGATGCCCTCTAAATTTGAGAGTAGTGTTAAAGAATTTATTAGTTCGCAAAAGAATTTCAATGCTTTGATTGAAGAAAAATTGCTTAAGATTGATGATTTGGCTAGGAACGTGGATAGAATTTCTCTTGATGTTGATTCTTTGAAACTTATATCTATTCCACCTAAGCATGATATCAATGAGTCTCTCAAAGCCATGATAATTTCCATTTATGAGTGCAAAGAAAGAACTGCTAAGATGCGTGCTAAAAAAGATTGGTTTATAAAAACGTGTTCTTCTAGTTTCCATGAAAATAATGATGAAGATCTTAAAGTGATTGATGTGACTCCTATTAAATCTTTGTTTTCCAATGTAAATCTTGATAAAGATGGGACTAGAGATGAGTCAACTTTAGTTAGAAGGCGTCCCAATGATTCGGAGTTTTTAGATCTTGATGCAAAAATTGATAAAAGTGGGATTGGAGAGGTCAAAACTTTAGCTAGCAATGAACCCACTATTTTGGATTTCGAGGACTTTAATTATGATAATTGTTCTTTGATAGATTGTATTTCCTTGTTGCAATCCATGTTGAATTCTCCTCATGCTTATAATCAAAACAAAGCTTTTACTAAACATATCATTGATACTATGATGCAAACTTATGAAGAAAAGCTTAATTTGGAAGTTTCTATCCCTAGAAAACTTTATGATGAGTGGGAACCTACTATTAAGATCAAGATTAAAGACTATGAATGCTATGCTTTATATGAGTTTCTATCCACGATTCTGAAAACTTTATGTGATGTGTTAGGTTTCCGTGAATTTGATGATTGTTCCTTAAATTAGCATCTTGCGGATTCCACTATTAAGAAACCTATGGGAAGAATTGCAAATAGGAATTATGTGCCCGTACATTTCATTGTTCTTGATATAGATTGCAATCCTACATGTCCTATTATTCTTGGTAGACCTTTCCATCGAACGATTGGTGCAATTATTGATATGAAAAAAGGAAATATTAGATTCCAATTTCCAATAAGGAAAGGCATGGAACACTTCCCAAGAAATAAAATTAAATTGCCTTATGAATCTATTATGAGAGCCACTTATGGATTGCATGCCAAAGATGATAATACTTAGATCTATTCGTGTTTTATGCCTAGCTAGGGGCGTTAAACAATAGCGCTTGTTGGGAGGCAACCCAATTTTATTTTTGTTCTTGCTTTTTAGGTTCTGTTTTGCAATAAATTTATCATCTAGCCTCTGGTTAGATTTGGTTTTATGTTTTAATTAGTGTTTGTGCCAAGTAAGACCTATGGGATAGCCTACGATGATAGTTAATTTGATCTTGCTGAAAAACAAAAACTTTTGCGCTCACGAAAACAATTCTTATTTTTAGCTGGAGAGTGCCTTTTAGTTGATTCTTTTTGCAGAAGATTAATAAACAAATTATCTAGGATTTCCTATTTTCTCAGGATTTTTGGAGTTACAGAATTTTTCGAAATATCCAGGTTGCTACAGACTGTTCTGTTTTTGACAGATTCTATTTTTCGCGTGTTGTTTGCTTATTTTGATGAATCTATGGCTAGTATCGGGGGGTATGAACCATGGAAAAGTCGGAATACAGTAGATATTACACCAATATAAATAAAGAATGAGTTCACAACAGTACCTAAAGTGGTGATTTATTTTCTTATACTAACGGAGCTTATGAGATTTTCTGTTGGAGTTTTGTGTTGTGAAGTTTTCAAGTTTTGAGTAAGGATTTGATGGACTATGGAATAAGGAGTGACAAGAGCCTAAGCTTGGGGATGCCAAAGGCACCCGAAGGTAATATTCAAGGATGTCAAAAAGCTTAAGCTTGGGGATGCCCCGGGAAGGCATCCCCTCTTTCGTCTTCTCTATCGGTAACTTTACTTGAGGCTATATTTTTATTCACCACATGATATGTGTTTTGCTTGGAGCGTCTTGTATGATTTGAGTCTTTGCTTTTCAGTTTGCCACAATCATCCTTGCTGTACATACCTTTTGAGAGAGACACACATCAATCGTGATTTATTAGAATGCTCTATGTGCTTCACTTATATCTTTTGAGCTAGGCAAAATTTGCTCTAGTGCTTCACTTATATCTTTTTAGAGCACGACGGTGATTTTATTTTATAGATATTGATGAACTCTCGCACTTCACTTATATTATTTTGAGTCTCTAAACAGCATGGTAATTTGCTTTGGTTATAAAATTAGTCCTAATATGATAGGCATCCAAGAGGGATATAATAAAAACTTTCATATAAAGTGCATTGAATACTATGTGAAGTATGATTCCTTATGATTGTTTTGAGATATGAAGATGGTGATATTAGAGTCATGCTAGTGAGTAGGTTTGAATTTGAGAAATACTTGTGTTAAAGTTTGTGTGTCCCGTAGCATGCACGTATGGTGAACCGTTATGTAACGAAGTTGGAGCATGAGATGTTTTTTGATTGTCTTCCTTATGAGTGGCGGTCGGGGACGAGCGATGGTCTTTTCCTACCAATCTTTCCCCTAGGAGCATGCGTGTAGTACTTTGTTTCGATGACTAATAGATTTTTCCAATAAGTATGTGAGTTCGTTATGACTAATGTTGAGTCCATGGATTATATGCACTCTCACCTTTCCGCCATTGCTAGCCTCTCTTGTACCGCGCAACTTTCACCGGTACCATAAACCCACCACATATCCTTCCTCAAAACAGCCACCATACCTACCTATTATGGCATTTCCATAGCCATTCCGAGATATATTGCCATGCAATTTTCCACCGTTCCGTTATTATGACATGCATCATCATTGTCGTATTGCTTTGGATGATCATGTAGTTGACATCGTATTTGTGACAAAGCCACTGTAAGGGCATCTTCTGCCTTAGGGTTTTGGTGATGATAACAACACACGCGTGGACTAATCGTGCGCCATAGTTTTCTCAGGTACACATTGTGTGGCGCAAGACGGTTAGGATTTCCCTCTATGCGGAAAAGATCGAAGACGGAGTTTCCGACGTTTTTATTCCTTTGGTCGTAGGATATCTGTACTATTAAGAGGGAATCCACATCGGAAGGTATTGGGTGAATCACCTCATGTACACATTCTCTGCACCCACCATATACCCTCTGTTCGAGGAGAAATAGGTTCCCTGTCCTCTATCCTGTGCAGTTCTGCCCATGGCGGTAGTACCGCTCCTTTGAGCAGTTGTACCGCTGGTCGGTAGTTCCGGTCTCACCACCGCTCCAAGTACCGCTCAGGGGTGACCCCCTTCTGTACCGGGTACGGTGGTAGACCGGTGGTGGAACGGTAGTTCCGGTTTGTCTTGACAAACCGGTACTACCGGTGTTCAGGGCGGTAGTACCACCTCGGACCCCACCACCCAGGAACTGCTGGCCCAGCGGTAGCTCCGGCCCATCCTCCGCTCTAACTACCGGCCTGAGGGGTTTACTTTATGTATGTGGCCCGGTAGTTGAGCGGTGGTTGTGCGGTAGTTCCGGTTTATTCCGATGAACCGGTACTACCGGGTGTGCCACCGGAAGTACCGCCCTGGTGCCCTAGCAGGGGTTTCCCGCATTCATCGGTTGTACCGGTGTCTATTGCGGAAGGTGTTTCTACACATAACGGTTGGATCTGTGGGGCGCCTATTTAAGGAGGTGCTTCTGCTTCCTCCCACCTACCTCTTGCCTCTCTCTCTCCTCCATTACTGCCATTAAAGCTCTCTTGCCCGATCTCTCTCTCTAGCCACTCAAACTCGTTGATTTTCTAGGGATTGAAGGAGGAGACCTAGATCGACACTTCCACCAAAGGATATTTGATTCCCCCATACTTTCTTGTGTGGATTTTGTTCTCTTGGGTGCTTGGGTGCCCTAGACGGAAGAGGTCACGTCGGAGCCACATTCCATTGCGGTGAAGCTCTGGGGTTTCGTTGGGAGCCTCCAATTAAGTTGTGGAGAGAGCCCCAACCTTGTTTGTAAAGGTCTGGTTGCCTCCTTCAAGGGCACCAATAGTGGAATCACGGCATCTCGCATTACGTGAGGGCGTGAGGAGAATACGGTAGCCCTAGTGGCTTCTTGGGGAGATTTGTGCCTCCACACCGCTCCAACGGAGACGTACTTCCCCTCAAAAGGAAGGAACTTAGGTAACACATCCTCGTCTTCACTGGCTCCACTCTTGGTTATCTCGTGCCTTTACTTGTGCAAGCTTATTTGTGTTATATCCCTTGCTTGCTTGTGTGCTTGTTGTTGTTGCATCATATAGGTTGCTCACCTAATTTATATCTAGACAACCTACTTTGATGCGAAGTTTAAATTGGTAAAGTAAAGCTAAAAATTGTTAGTTGCCTATTCACCCCCCCTCTAGTCAACTATATCGATCCTTTCAATTGGTATCAGAGCCTCGTCTCTTTATTAAGGACTTTGCCGTCTGAAGAGTATGGTTGACACCGTAGATGGTGCGGAGGAGCACTCCGGTGTGAATCCGGTCTCGTCTACGATCGATGGGGGAACCGCGGTCTCTCATGAGGAATTCAATGTGGCTTTGGACGCATTGAAAACCTCCATGACGACCGAGGTTGAAAGCATGTTTAACAAATTCTTAGAAGGGCTTAAATTATCCACCGCACCGATGAAAGTGCATGATCCCACTAACAAGGTGACGGATGCTAACTCCGACAAGGGGGAAGCTACTAGTGAAATGGCTCCTTCATCTAGTGGCAAAAATGGCAACGACATCTTTGCCCATGTGGAACCTCCACTTACTTATGGTGGACCGATTCCTTCCACTCATTTGAATCATGCCGGTCGTCCCCCTAAGATTGTGAAAAATGAGGACTGTGATTCTTGGGTTTATCGCTTTAAGCGTCATTTAAACCATGTTAATACTAATCTTTGGAGAATCATTGAAGAAGGTTTTTATCCGCATGACCAAAGCAACTTCACCCCTAGAGAAGCCGCGGATAATCAATTCAATGAGAATGCTCTCTTCATCATCCAAGATGCAATTCCACCCGAAGATCTTGCTCATCTCCGGCCCTTCACCGTGGCCAAGGATGCATGGCGCCATGTTGTATCCCTCTATAGGGGAAGCGCAAGCATTCAACGCTCGAACTATGAAGTGGTGCAAGATGAAGCCGATGAGTTTGCAATGAAAGAAGATGAAGAACCTCGTGAGCTTTATCGGAGATTAACTACTCTCGCGGTCTCACTCCGAGATCATGGGAGCAAGGATACTGATGACAATTGGATCAAGCACAAATTCCTCAAGGCCATGATGCCTTACCACAAGCCATGTCCTTCATCATTCGTCAAAGGCCGGATTTCCACACCTTGTCCTCAAGTGAAGTGTTGGATGAGTTTGTGGCTATGAGTATCTTGGACAAGACCGCCGACAATGCGGTGTTACGTTCTCAAAGAGCAAAGAAGCCCAACCTTTCCTTGAAGGCCAAGGTTAGTGTGGAAGAAGAGGACGAAGAGGAAGAAGAGGAGAGCAATCCCGAAGATAAAGTATGCTTATCATGAACACATGGCTCTTGCTTCAAGGCAATTTTGGAGCAAGAAGAACACAAGGCCCAACTTCAACAAGAACAACTCAAGTGGCACGAAGGGCAAGCCTTGAGTGAGGACTTGCTATAATTTTGGCAATGTGAGCCACTTTGTTGCGGAATGCCCTTATGAGAAGAGGGAATACAATGGTGGCAAGCTCATCCGAAAAGACAAGGCCAAGTCCTTCCCCAACAAGAGCAACTTCACCAAGAAGACTCCTCCCAAGGGGTTAGTGGGACAAGAAGAGTACAATGAGGATGATGAAGACGGTGAGTCGGTTGCCATGGCCCCCGTCGCCATTGCGACAACTCCACGGGTGTCTCTCTTTGACTCACCCAATGAGAACATCACCGCCAAGTGCCTCATGGCTAAAGCCACCAACAAGGTAACCCCCACCATCAAAACTACCATCATTAATAATCCTTCTTTGACGGATTGCATTGATGAACATGAGGGGTCTAATGTGGAGGGAATGAATTTGAGTCTTTTATGAGTAAACTCAAGGGTAAATCCAAGAAGCACTTCGTTGCTCTCTTGGAACAACTTGGTGAAGCCAATGACATGATCGAGGCTGACGAAGATGCCATCTCTAAGATGGAGGGGCATAGTCATGACTATGCCGATGAGATTTCGGATCTTTCCAATGCTCTTGAGGAATGAGGTCTTCGTTTGTCTCTTGAGGAGTCATACAACGATGACCATGCTAAATTAAAGAAAGATCTTGATCTTGTTGTATCTCGTGTGCTAAACTCCGAGAAGGCCAAGATTGGCGTTGATCTTGCTAGACTCAAAGAGGAGTTTGACTTACTTGACAAGGCTCACAAGGTCTTGAAGGGTGCTCATGCTAGCCTCAAAGAGTCTAATGATCAACTCCAAGTAAAGCTAACCAAGGAGAAAGCCACTTTTCCTCATATGGTCTTAATTGGTAATGCAAATGCTACTGACCCGTGTTGTGAGCATGTGCATCTTTTTGAGGAGAATGCAAAGTTGAAGGAGCAACTTGAGAAAGGCCTTTTGTCTTGCATACAAGGCAAGAAGAATCTCAATGACCTTTTGAGCAATCAAAAGGAAGTTGTGGCCAAGGAAGGGATTGGGTACGCGCCCAAGTCCAAGAACAAGAAGAAGAATGACAAGGCCAAACGACCTCCTCCTCTCAAGAAAACCTTTGTGAAGGAGGGAGCGGGTGCTTCTAAGGAGGAGAAGAAGAACAATGTGAAGGGTAGTGATGCCAAGAAGGGCAATGCTACCCCTCCCAACAAAGCCGGCGACTTTAACCCTTCTTATGTGTTATGCCTTGCTAGTGATGGACATGTTTATGCCAAATTTGTTGGTTCTCCTTATGAGTACATCGAATGGTCTATTTGGGTTCCTAAGACCCTTGCCACTAACATCAAAGGACCCATTACAAAATGGGTACCTAAAACCAAGCATTTATCTCTTATAGGTGTTTGCTTCCGGTGGAGGATCATGGTTGCTCGATAGTGGAGCCACAAATCATATGACCGGAAGCAAGGACTTGGTGGTGGATGTGTACAAGATTCCATCTATGCCCACCAATGTCGAGTGGGGTGATGCCTCGTCTTCTAAGGTATTGGTACTCGGCAAGGTTGTCATTTCTCATGATCTCACGATCGAGAAGGTCATGCTTGTTGAGTCCCTTGCATACAATTTACTTTCCGTTCGCCAACTTGCACTCATGGGCTTTGCCACTTTCTTTGATATTGATATCGTGGCCCTCTTGTGGAGCAAGACTCTTAAAGTAGCCTTCGTTGGGCATGTCGAGAACAGTCTCTATGTGATTAACTTTTCGGAGCGACCCACTAAGACCGCGACATGCCTAATGGCTAAAGTTGACGTGGGATGGCTTTGGCATCACCGTTTAGCCCATGTCAATATGAGATCTTTGCAAAGTCTTCTCAAGGGGGACCATGTCCGTGGACTAACAAATGTTAGTTTTGCCAAAGATTGTGCTTGCAGTGCCTGTATTGAAGGAAAGTTACATGAGAAGGCTCACCCTCCCACGACTATCATTTACTCAAAGAGGCCTCTGGAGCTCCTTCACCTGGACCTCTTCGGGCCTCCATACTTTGATAGTCTTGGGGGTAGAAAGTATTGCTTGGTGATTGTGGATGAATATTCAAGATACACTAGGGTGTACTTCTTCAAGAGGAATAAGGAAACCCAACAAACCGTCATCGACTTTGCAAATGAAGCTCAACGCCAACACAATGCAAAGATCTTGACAATAAGAAGTGACAATGGCACCGAGTGCAAGAACTACACCTTGGATGAGTTTCTTAGTGATGAGGGGATCAAGCATCAGTATTACGCACCTTACACCCCTCAACAAAATGGTGTAGCGGAGAGGAAGAACCGGACGTTGATGGATGCGGCAAGGACCATGATGGCGGAGTTCAAGTCTCCATACAACTTTTGGGCCGAAGCCATCAACACCGCGTGTCATGCATCCAATCGGCTCTATCTCCGCAAAGGCTTGAACAATACTCCTTATGAGATTCTCACTGATAACAAGCCCAACCTCAAGTACTTCCGGGTGTTCTGGTGTAAGTGTTTCATTCTCAAGAAAGGCGTTCGGTTGTCTAAATTTGAGGCTAGAGCTTATGAGGGCATATTTGTTGGTTATGCTACAAACTCTCATGCTTACCGTGTCCTCAATAAGTCCACGGGACTTATTGAGGAGACGTGTAACATGGAGTTTGATGAGAATAACGGCTCCCAAGTGGAGCAAAGTGGTACTTGTGATGTAGGTGATGAAATTCCTCCCCAAGCCATAAGAAGAATGGGTGTTGGCTTTATCCTACCCATTGAGGAACCCGTTGTGGCCGAAGGAGAAGGACAATGTTCCACTCAAGTGGAACCATCACCAACTCAAGACCCACACGCTTCCAAAGAACAAAGTGAAGGCCCTCAACCAAATGAACAAGATCAAGGGCAAGATCAATCTCAAGATGGTGGTGACTCACCAAGTGATGCCCAAGATCAAGTTATCTCCTCCGAGCTAGTTCGAGATCAAGAACAAGCTCAAGACGACACTCAAGATGATCAAGTTTCCTCTCCTCAACTCACTCCTGATGAGGACTGGAGCGTCATGCCGCTAAGATTGCATCCAAGCTATCCACCAAAGATCATCTCATGACAAAAGTGCTTGGAAGCTTAAGAAAGGGGGTAAGCACTCGTAGACAATTAGCAAACTATTGTGAAAATCACGCGTTTGTCTCTTGTGTTGAACCCCAAAAGGTCTATGAGGCGCTCGAGGATCCGGATTGGCTTAATGCCATGCATGAAGAACTCAACAACTTCGAGCACAACAAGGTGTGGAGACTGGTGCCAAGGCCAACGGGGAACCATAATGTCATTGGAACCAAGTGGATATTCAAGAACAAGCAAGATGCTCTTGGAATTATCATTCGCAGCAAGGCTCGCTTGGTAGCACAAGGCTACTCCCAAGTCGAGGGTATCGACTACGGTGAAACCTTTGCTCCCGTTGCTCGCCTTGAATCCATTCGTTGATTGCTTATGCTTCTCATCATAACTTTAAGCTGCAAAAAATGGATGTGAAGAGTGCTTTTCTTAAAGGTCCTATTAATGAGTTGGTGTATGTCAAGCAACCCCCTGTGTTCGAGGATCCCTATTTTCCCGATCATGTGTATCAACTTGATAAGGCACTATATGGCCTTAAGCAAGCCCCACGTGCATGGTATGACCTCCTTACCGAGTTGTTGCAAGATCGTGGTTTTGAAATTGGGAAAATTGACCCCACTCTTTTTACAAAGAAGGTCAAAGGGGAGTTGTTTGTGTGCCAACTATATGTTGATGATATTATCTTTGGTTCCCCTAACTGTCGGGGAAACGACACCTATGGGATCACTGGAATCCCTTCTACGGTCGGCGGGCGTGGGGTTGTGAGAAGAGCAGGTTTAGGAGCTAGCACAAAGATCGTTTACCCAGGTTCGGGCCGCGAGGATGAGTAATACCCTAGTCCTGCTTTGGTGTGTATTTCAGAGTGTTCTTGAGCTCTCGAACTAGCTATGGTGGCTGCGTAGTTCCAAAGAGCCGAATCCTTCTCCTGGTCGCCTCGGGCCTCCTTTTATAGGGAAAAGGGGTCGCCACAGTGGCACACAGGAGGTGGAAAGGCGTACAATGCGCGAGCTTATGGCCCGGCGTTACGGGACAAAGTGCATTTAATGCATCGCTTAGGTGTCCCCTTGCTTTTTCGGGGACGGGGATCGGGCCCGTCCCGTCCGTCGCCGCCCCGCCTCGCTTCGACACGTGCCCAGGCGAGTGATGCGTGCAGTGACATGTAGGCAGGCAGGCAGCTGAGGTGGCGCGGTGGTAGGGTCTTCACGAAGATCTGCATGCCACCACGCAGGTGCTTGCTGAGTCGGTGTAGAGGCCGTCCATCGCCACGCAGGTGCCTAGCAGACGCGGTGGTATCTTGCTGGGTGAGCTAGCAGCTGCATGGGAACGGCGGTGTTATCTTGGCAGACGCGGGCCTGGCTGCGGCCCCGCTGGTGTCCTGGGCAAGGGTCTTGCCGGGGAGCCCGGCAAGGGTCTTGCCGTGGTGCTGCGGTCGTCCCTGGCAAGGCGCTTGCCGGGGGTCTTGTGGATTTCCTCGGCTAGAATCCCGCTGAGGGTTGTCGTCTTCTGATCCTCATCTGATCTCGTGTATTCACGATCTTGACAAAGATCTGCATGCCACCACAGAGGTGCCTCCCGAGCCCTAGGCCCAATGTAGTTGTTGGCGGCATTTGGAACCTTTGGGCTCAAGGGTGGCTCACTCTACTAGTGTTGGGCAAGCTGCCCCGGCAAGGGTCTTGCCGGGGGAACCTGCTTCGCCCCTGTGCTCTTTGTGTTCTTGGCGTCGCCTTGTTTGTCTTGTGCTTTGGTTTCCCTCCGGCTCCCCTCCTCTGCCATGTTAAGTGTGGCCGTGGGCGCGGCTCTGACTGCCCGTGCACAAGTAAAGGGGTCAAAAGGAGAGCCCCTACTTTTGTACACCGACAGGAGCCCCCGGGCCTGGGCCACACATAAGCGCGACGCGTTGTTGGGCTAGGCCTAGAACGGTGCGCGGGCAGGTGGGGCGGATTTTACCGCAGTAACTTTTTGTCCGCTGCGCTTCCCCACGACCCGCGTTGAATGCGCGACATGGAGGGTCGTGCGTGACGTGGGGGTCATGTGTGGGGTGATTCCCGCATGCATGCGTCACATCGTGGTAAAGAGGCAGCTCGCGCCTTCCCCAAAAAAGAGGGAGGCGCAGAGGCGCGGCTCATATACTCGGGCGGACTTGGGTCGTGGATTTCAAGGCGTCTGTGCCCCACGATCACGGGGTGGGGAACGGTCGCCTCACCCGTCTTCTTAATTCTACTTGCTCGCCAAGTGTCCCCCCATGCAGGTGGCAGGTGGTGGAGGAGGGAAACCGGGCCGTCGCTGATTGGGGCAGCGGGTCGGTCTCGATTCCCTGCGCCCCCGATGGCCGGATTGGCCGAGCGGGGTGGCCGAGTCCCGACCCCGCCCCTTTATAAGAAGGGGGAGGGAGATGGCATTCCACATCCTTTCATCATCCATCCCCATTCACTTCAGCTTCCTTCTTCCGCCTGCCATGGCGAGAGGAGGCGCCGGCCCTTCAACAGTGGCGGCGAGGGTCGCTGCTCGATAGCGCGTCCCTCCTTCCCAAGAACTCGTGGCGGCGGAGACGGCCGTGAGAGGAAGGGGGAGGGGCGAGGCCGAGGACGCCGTGGCACTCGGGGAAGAGGGGGACGGGGCGGCACTCCGGCCTCGCCCCCGCTAGCGATGCCTCCCCCGATGGAGGGCTATGTCGGGGACCAGCCCCGCGAGTTCTTCATCAGGCTGTGCCGGCCACCGCGTCGCCGCCTCTGTCTCCCTACCCCATTTGCTCGGGAGATGGAGCTCGATCCACCCCAGACCCTCAGGTTGCACATGAGGGGCTGCGGGAATGGCGGCACGCGGGTCGACGTCGACTTCCCCGCTCCTCACGTCATGTACCTTCGTCGCGGATGAAAAACGTTCGCTCGCATCCACAGCCTGACGGCGGGGCTCGTCCTCTATTTGAAGTTAATGGAGGATGGCCTACTCTCCATCAAGGTCTTCGGAGATCTTGGAACTTGCCTGAAGTGCTGCGTGGAGAGCTCCTCCGATGATGACGATTCCTCCTCGAGCGGGAGTGACGAGGAGGACATCGACAGCGACGACGAGGGTGTCGAGCGGCGGGATGCCGACCTCGACTCCGACTGACAGCGTCGCCCCTCCCTCGGCCACGCGCCCTGCCGAGGGCCTTCCTCGTCAAGCTCACCATCGGCGCGTTCCCCATCGCCTCCTTTGGCGGCTGGCGTAGGAGGGCCGGAGAACGCGAAGAAGGCAGGCGGCGGCCGTCAAGTCGGAGTACGCGGGCACTGACGCCTTCGTCGCGTATTGTCGGGCCGCTGCCTCATCTTCCAGCTCCGGCACCGGGATGCTCTCTTGGTGCCTTCTGCTTCTCACACCTCGCCTAGGCGCTCCTTTCACCCTCCTGCTACCTTGTTCCATCTCCTGAGGAAATGGACAAGAATGGGATTACGGGCATCTTATCTTTTTTTGTGTGTAAGCCTGCGGGCACTTGTTAGTTTTAAGACATGTAATCCCCTTGCTCATGTTTTTTATTCCATATGAACTGTACCTGTATGGGATGTTTTTAATGAAAAAGGGGTGCTTGTCGGGTTCTTTGTGCATGAGCGAGGCCCACGCCAAGGAATGAATCCTTGTTATTTTTAAGATAAACATTGTCGCCCGGCAACAGCCCTTGCCATCCCCCCACTTTAGTCGACTATTCTCACGCTCTTGGCGGAGGCAGGGGCGAAGTTGAGTTAGGCTCCTCGTTCATTCTCTTGCCACCGCGACTACGACCAAGTTCCGACCCAGGGGATAGCTCTTGGGTACAGGAAAAGGGGAGCACGATGGTTTAAGAATTTGAACGAGGTTTCACATGTCCCAGTTCCATACGGAAATGTATAACAGGGGATGAAAGACTTATCTGAATCCGCAGCCCCCGGCAACCTTGGATTGCCGTGGTTGGATCCTTGTGTCTTCAGCTCCCGGCAGTCTTGGCTTGCCGGGGCCGGAGCGCCGGTTCGTCCTCTTTCTTCCAAGTGGCTCAGCGGAAGTGTCCACGTGCCCTGCGAACCAAAGAGGACAGAAAGACACACACTCGACCTCTAGGCTAGGGGTTAGTCGCCGCTAAGAACTATCAACCCTAACCGAGGGAGAGACTTAACCTAGCATGCATGCTATAACTTAGGGCGCCAGCGCTTCATTTATTTATGCTCATGGTCTACGCCTGGCTTTGTACAGAGGGTTACATGCCTTATCGGCAAGGCTTGTACAAAAGGTGGTTTGCCGGGGGGCCCGGCAACCACGCCTTATGGGTAAAACTTGCGAAGATGTTCAATGTTCCAGGAGTTGCTCACTGGAATAGCATCTTTGGTCTCCAGGCAGACTGCACCGGGCCTGGTGACTCGTATTACCCGATAAGGGCCTTCCCACTTTGGCGTCAACTTGTTGGAATTCTTGGCCGATTGAACGTGCCGAAGAACAAGGTCACCTTCCTCAAAGCTTCGGGCATGAACCTTGCGGCTATGGTAGCGGCGCAAGGCTTGCTGGTAGCGTGCTGCTCTCATAGCTTCCCGAAGATGATCTTCCTCAAGGAGCGTTGCGTCATCTTGCCGCAGTTGCTCTTGCTCAAGCTCGTCGTAAGCGAGCACTCGAGGTGACCCGTATATGAGTTCCGTGGGGAGAACTGCTTCTGCCCCGTATACCAGGGCAAAGGGTGTCTGGCCGGTGGCTCGATTTGGCATCGTCCTGATCGACCAAAGAACCGCCGGCAACTCATCAGTCCAGCGCCTTCCGCTCTTGTGCAGTCTGTCAAAAGTCTTTGTCCTCAGGCCTCGCAACACTTCAGCATTTGCCCTCTCCGCCTGGCCATTGCTCCGTGGGTGTGCCACAGAAGCGAAACAGACCTTGCTGCCGAGGTCTTGGATGTATTGCATGAAGGTGTGGCTTGTGAACTGCGTGCCGTTGTCGGTGATGACTCTGTTTGGCACACCGAAACGGCAAACTAGCCCCTTGAAGAACTTGACGGCTGACTGTACTGTCACCTTCCTCACTGCTTCCACCTCCGGCCACTTTGTGAACTTGTTGATCGCAACGTACAAGTACTCAAAGCCCCCGACAGCGCGGGGGAAAGGGCCCAGGATGTCGAGCCCCCAGACCAAGAATGGCCAGGAAAGAGGAATTGTTTGAAGGGCTTGAGCTGGTTGATGAAGCTTCTTCGAATGGAACTGACACGCTTCACACTTGGTTACTAGTGTCGTTGCATCCTAGAGGGCAGTGGGCCAGAAGAAACCCTGCCGGAGCGCCTTGCCGGCAAGGGCCCTCGACCCTATGTGGGAGCCACATATGCCTCCGTGTATCTCCGCCAACAGCTCCAGTCCTTCCTCCCGGGGGATGCACGTCAATTTCACACCGTTCGGTCTCTTCCTGTACAGGACGTCATCAACGAACTGATACATAGCAGACCGACGGGCTACTTTCTCCGCTTCTTCCTGCTCCTCAGGAAGCTCCCCTGTTTGGAGGAATCGAACAGTATGCTGTGCCCATGCCGAAGCCTGGGGCTCGACGGCAAGGACCAAAGGCATTTCTTCTGCCATGTGAGCAGTCGTCTCTACGGCCAGGGCTTGACGGCCTGCCGAAGTCAGTCGCTCCTCGGCAGGCTCAGAATCCACGGCAATACCCTTGCCGGCGGCCCCTGGGGGCTCAGCGGGAAAGTACTTGTCGGGGCCTGATTTCCTACGTTTGTTCTGCTCCGTTGATGGTTCGACGGATGGTTGAGTTAACCAAACCAAAAAAGTACCTAGTTCCACAGGTAGCTCTAATGCAGCGCGCTTTGACAGGTAATCGGCGATGTCATTCTCCGCTCAGGGAACATGCTCCGCTTGTATACCGTCAAAGCGCTCCTCCAGCTTCCTCACCTCATCTACGTAGGCCTCCATCAACGGGCTCTGATAATTTTTGTTAACTTGTCTGACGACAAGCTGCGAATCACCCCTGACGATGAGCTTCTTAACCCCGAGGTCTGCCGCGATCCTGAGACCAGCAAGCAACCCCTCGTACTCAGCAGTGTTGTTGGTGGACATCTTCCTGGGAAAGTGCATCTGGATTACATACTTGAGGTGCCCTCCGGTGGGTGCGACGAGTAGCACACCAGCACCGGCGCCTTGCAGCGAGAAAGCCCCGTCAAAGTACATAATCCATTCGCGAGCTATTTCCTTGCCGGGGAGAGTGGTCTCTTGGATCTCTTCATCTGGCGTTGGGGTCCATTCTGCAATGAACTCCGCCAGGACTCTACTCTGGATTGTTGAAGTACTTCCAAACTTCAACCCAAAGCTTGATAACTCCAAGGCTCACTCCACAATCCTTCCGGTTGCGTCTGGAGGCGGGTGACGACGGTGATCTCGTGGACTTGGAAGTAGTGACGCAGCTTCCTCAAGGCCATAAGGAGGCCGAAGAGCAATTTATGCACACCGGAGTACCTTGACCTAGCCCCCTGCAAGAGGGAGCTGACAAAGTAAACCGGGTGCTGCATCATCTTCTTCTTCTGCACCACTTCATTTGGCTGCGCGGGCCCTGTCCCGATGGCGTCAGACTCCGCCGGGGGCCTTGCCTTGCCGGCACCAGGCCCTGCCGGGGGAATCTCCGAATTGCCATCCGTCGGTCCTGTCGTTGCCACTGCCTCTTCATCGACCTCCCTCTGCGCCACCAGCGCGGCGCTGACCACTTGATTCATCGCCGCCAGATACAACAGCAACGGCTCTTGCGGTTTAGGCGCCACCAGTACTGGTGTAGAAGAGAGGTATTTCTTCAGATCCTGCAGCGCCACTTAGGCCTCCGGGGTCCACTCCATTGGGCCAGCCTTTTTCAAAATCTCGAAAAAGGGAAGGGCGCACTCGGCAGACTTGGAGATTAATTTGCTCATGGCGGCAACGCATCCAGCGAGCCGACGCACATCCTTGATCCGCTTGGGCGCCTCAATCTGCTCGATAGCCTTGATCTTGTCTAGGTTTTCCTCGATTCCACGCTGCGACACAAAGAACCCCAGAAGTTTGCCGGATGGAACGCCGAAGACACACTTCTCAGGGTTCAGCTTGAGGTTGATCTTGCGCAGGTTGGCAAACGTCTCTTCTAAGTCTTGTACGAGAGTTGCCTTGTCCTTGGTTTTGACCACTATGTCATCCATGTAAGCTTCCATATTTCTATGTAGCTGGGGCTCAAAACCAATTTGGACCGCCCTCGCGAACGTCGAGCCAGCACTCTTCAAACTGAAAGGCATCCGTAAAAAGTAGTACGTACCACATGGGGTGATGAATGTTGTCTTCTCTTCGTCTTCTCTTGTCATGAAGATCTGGTGGTAGCCCGAGTAGGCGTCGAGGAATGATAACAGATCACACCCGGCCGTGGAGTCAACAATCTGGTCGATGCGCGGCAACGGGAAGGGGTCCTTAGGACAACCCATATTGATATCTGTGTAGTCAATACACAGCCTCCACTTCCCGTTTGCCTTGCACACCACCACCGGATTGGCCAACCACGTTGGATGGAGCACTCCCCTCACCAAGCATGCTGCTTCCAACTTCCTGATCACCTCTGTGATGAACTCCTGCCGTTCCAAAGCTTGCTTCCTGACCTTCTGCTTGACGGGTCGCGCATGGGGGCAGACAGCAAGATGGTGCTCAATCACTTCCCTGGGAACGCCGGGGATGTCAGATGCTTGCCATGCAAACACATCGACATTCGCCCACAGGAAAGTGACGAGCGCTCTTTCCTATTTGCTGTCGAGGGTGGAGCTTATGTTGAAAGCCCCTCCCGTGCCATCCTCCTTGACGGACACCTTCTTGGTCTCTGGTGGCGCAGCTCTGGATTTCTTGTTCTTGCCGGTGGAGCTCTCTGGCACGTCCTCGACGGTATCACAACACTCTGAAGAGGTGCGCTTGCCGGAGTGGGTGCGAAAGGTCTTACCGGTCTTCTTCTTCACCCCCGGGGCTTCAGCGGCAGGAGCAAGTGCCTTGGCGGCAGTTGCTGCAACTGCTTCCCGGTAGAGTAGGTCGGCGCAGATCAGCGCATCCTTCTTGTCGCAGGGAACGGTGATGATGGTCATCGGCCCAGGCATCTTCAGCGTGTTGTAGGCGTAATGTGATGCCGCCATGAACTTGGCCAGTGCCGGGCGGCCGAGGATCCCGTTGTAGGGCAAGGGGATCTCGGCTACATCAAAGATGATCATCTCCGTCCAGTAGTTCAGCTCGCCTCCAAATGTCACAGGCGGCGTGACCTTGCCCTTCGGCTGACTCCTTCCCGGGTTGACCCCTTGAAACATGCCCGTCTCTTCGAGGTCTCCATCAGGAATTTGCAGCCTTTTGATCACAACGGCTGAGATCAAGTTCAGACCGGCCCCGCCGTTAACCAGCATCTTGTTCACCTTGAGGTTGCGTATCGTCGGTGAGACCAACAATGGCAAACACCCGACCGCAGGTGCGATCAGGGTGGTCCTCGGCGTCAAAGATGATAGGCGTGTTGGACCACTTCAGCGGCTTCTGAGCGTCGAACGCCGGCTCCGCTGCTGTGATCTCACGCGCCCACTGCTTGAGTCGGCGGTGAGAAGTATGCAGAGAGGCGCCACCATCGACGCACATGGCCTCCGTAGCCTTCTGGAACTCATGCTCGCTGGACTCATCGTCCTCGTCATGATCATCGTCTTCCTGCTGCTTGTTGCGGCCCCGAGCGGACCTCTCTTGCTGGTTATCCTTGCCGCGGCGAACTCCTTGGCCGCCACGCTTCTTGCCGGATCCCTCGGCACCATCCTAGCCCTTCTCCTTGTCCCGCCTCTCGTACTCAGCTTTTTGCTTCTCAGCAAGCAGCTCGACTTGCCGGCAGTTCTGGAGGTCGTGGCCCTTGGTGCGGTGGATCTTGCAGTATTGCTTGTCGGAGCCTCCTGGCTTGTCGGCAGCCGCCAAGGCCCGGCAAGTGGCGCACCCGGCTATTTCCTTGCCAGGGTCGTCTGCCTTGGCCTTCTTGGCAGCGCCGGTGTCCTCGGATCCCTCGACGACAAGCACGGTCTTATCCTTGCATTTCCTGTTGAGGCGCCGACCCTTCTTTGTCGGGGCGGCGGTGTCTTCGTCCGTAGAGTCGGTTTCCGCGCCGGCGTCCTCGCCGGGGTACTTCCTTCCCTCTTCAGCCCGGGCGCATCTGTCAGCCAGAACATAAAGTTCGGCCACATCCTTGACCTTGTTCATCGCCAGCTCTTCGCGCATCTTGCGATTGCGCACATTCTGATGGAACGCGCTGATCACGACGGCAGGATGAACATCTGGGATGTTGTATTGCACCCGGCTGAACCTCTGTATGTACTTGCGCAGGTTTCACCTTCCTTCTGGGGAATGATATGCAAATCACTCGCCTGGCCATGAGCCTAGTGGCCTCCGGTGAAGGCACCAACGAACTCATGACACAGATCCGACCAAGAAGAAATCGAATCCGCCGGCAAGTGCATCAACCAAGACATGACATTGGGTTTCAGGGCCAACGGGAAGTAATTGGCAAGCACCTTATCGTCGCGAGCTCCAGCAGCTTGCATCGCGATGGTGTAAACGCTGAGGCACTCCGACGGGTGGGTCTTGCCGTTGTACTTCTCGCCGACGTCGGGCTTGAACGTACGGTGGGACGGCCACTGGAACTGCCGCAGCTCACAGGTAAAGGCTGGGCAACCCACCTCGTAAGGTAGGCCGCCGGAGCCTCCCGGTGCTGGGTGGTCCATAGCAGGCCCCGCCCGGCTATCTGACTGGTGGCATGTATCGCGCCGGCGCTCGATGGTGGTTCGAGCGTCTTCATGGGCTCGCTCCCGAAGAACTTGGCGCTGGTCGCGGTGGGTCCGTGGGTCGGACGACGCTATGGAAATGTTATCACAAGCGTCATCACGACGGATCAACACCCACGGTGGCTGGCGTGGAGGGGGAGAGTGCACCGTGGCCGCAGCACCTCCGGCCCCTCCACCGCTGGCATGCGGTGGTTTGACAGAGCGCCAGCCTGAGGGCCCCACTGGCCGTGGCTCGTCTTGGTTGGCGGCGCCGACAAGGCTCCGGATGGTGGCCCTCCACTCATCGAGCTTTTCTGCTGTAGGAGGGAAGTCGAGGAGTAGTTGCGCGCGCGGCAAAGCTTCTGCTGGCATGGGTGGCGGCGAGAGCTGCGTGGAACGTGGCGCGCTTCGACTTCTAACCACGTTAGGAGGAGCTCTATCACGGCCCACCGGCTGCGTGCCATTTCCGCTAGCACTTCGGCGGGCATGCTCGCCTCCTTCGTCCCGTGAACGATGCACATGACTCTTCCCACGGCGGCGTTCAGGGTCCCCAGCATGGTGGCGCTGCTCGCCGCGCGCCCCCTGGGAAGAGCGCGTCGTGGGCGCCGGTGTAGGCGTCTTGGAGGTTGCTGCGCCGCCCGTAGGGGGCACAACGACACCCCTGGAGGGCCCCGTGCCGCCTGCAGGGGGCCCAGTCCGGTCTTTGGATTTGGCGGTGCGCGGCCCGTCGTCTGGCGCACGAACGACGCCGCTCGTCAGGCTCTGACTGCCAGAGCAATGCTGGTGCTCGCGGGCCGCGGCTCGGGTTCTGTCCGCGACCGGCCCGCTGCCCGCCCGCACTGGCACGGGCCGTTCGGCTCCCGACGAGCCAATCGCCGTGATCGTCTTCTTCTTGGGAGCCATGGCGATGAAGAACTGCTAGGCTAACTGCCAGACCAGATTCTCACAACTGTGGACCCCTACCTGGCGTGCCAAAGATGTCGGGGAAACGACACCTATGGGATCACTGGAATCCCGTCTACGGTCGGCGGGCGCGGGGTTGTGAGAAGAGCAGGTTTAGGAGCTAGCACAAAGATCGTTTACCCAGGTTCCGGCCGCGAGGATGCGTAATACCCTAGTCCTGCTTTGGTGTGTATTTCAGAGTGTTCTTGAGCTCTCGAACTAGCTATGGTGGTTGCGTAGTTCCAAAGAGCCGAATCCTTCTCCTGGTCGCCTCGGGCCTCCTTTTATAGGGAAAAGGGGTCGCCACGGTGGCACACAGGAGGTGGAAAGGCGTACAGTGCGCGAGCTTATCGCCCGGCGTTACGGGACAAATCGCATTTAACGCATCACTTAGGTGTCCCCTTGCTTTATCGGGGACGGGGATCGGGCCCGTCCCATCCGTTGCCGCCCCGCCTCGCTTCGACACATGCCCAGGCCAGCGATACATGCGGTGCCATGTAGGCAGGTAGGCAGCTGAGGTGGCACGGTGGTAGGGTCTTCACGAAGATTGGCATGCCACCACGCAGGTGCTTGTTGAGTCGGTGTAGAGGCCGTCCGTCGCCACGCAGGTGCCTGTCCAGCTGGGTGAGCTAGCAGCTGCATGGGAACGGCGGTGGCATCTTGGCAGACGCGGGCCTGGCTGTGGCCCCGCTGGTGTCCTTGGCAAGGGTCTTGGCGAGGAGCCCGGCAAGGGTCTTGTCGTGGCGCTGCGGTCATCCCCGGCAAGCGTCTTGTGGATTCCCTCGGCTAGAATCCCGCCGAGGGTCATCGTCTTCTGATCCTCATCTGATCTCGTGTATTCATGATCTTGACAAAGATCTGCATGACACCACAGAGGTGCCTCCCGAGCCCTGGGCCCAATGTAGTTGTTGGCGGCGTTTGGAACCTTTGGACTCAAGGGTGGCTTGCTCTGCTGGTGTTGGGCAAGCTGCCCCGGCAAGGCCCTTGCCGGGGCTGCTGAGGCTGCCCCGGCAAGGGTCTTGCCGGGGGAACCTGCTGCGCCCCTCTGCTCTTTGTGTTCTTGGCGTCGACTTGTTTGTCTTGTGCTTCGGTTTCCCTCCGGCTCCCCTCCTCTGCCATCTCAAGTGTGGACGTGGGCACGGCTCTGACTGCCCGTGCACAAGTAAAGGGGTCAAAAGGAGAGCCCCTACTTTTGTACACCGACACTAACAAAGCTTTCAATGAGGAATTTGCCGCACTTATGACCTCCAAGTTCAAGATGTCCATGGTGGGAGAGTTGAAGTTCTTACTCGGGTTCGAAGTCAAACAACGAAGAGAAGGAACCTTCATCAACAAAGCCAAATACACTCAAGACATGCTCAAGAGATTCAAGCTAAGTGATGTCAAGCCGGCTTCCACTCCAATGCCCGTCAAATGCCAACTTGACATAGATCCCAATGGTTAAGCGGAGGATCAAAAGGTATATCACTCCATGATTGGCTCCTTGCTTTACCTTTGTGCATCTAGACCGGATATCATGTTGAGTGTGGGAATTTGTGCATGGTTTCAATCCGCACCTAAGGAAAGCCACTTTGTGGCGGTCAAGCGAATCTTTCGATATTTGGCTCATACCCCAAACTTTGGCTTATGGTACCCAAGAGGAGCAAGCTTCAATCTTGTAGGTTATTCGGACTCCGATTGGGCGGGAGACAAAGTGGATAGGAAGTCAACTTCCGGAGTGTGCCAATTCCTTGGTTGCTCTCTGGTGAGTTGGTCTTCTAAGAAGCAAAGTTGTGTGTCTCTCTCGTCCACCGAAGCGGAGTATGTGGCCGCCGGCAGTTGTTGTGCACAACTTCTTTGGATGAGGCAAACTTTAAAGGATTACGGTGTCATTTGTGACAAAGTGCCTCTTTGGTGTGACAATGAAAGTGCCATCAAGATTTCTATCAACCCAGTGCAACATTTCAAGACAAAGCATATTAGATTTGGTATCACTTTTATCCGGGTGTTGGAGAACGTAGTAATTTCAAAAAAATCCTACGCACACGCAAGATCATGGTGATGCATAGCAATGAGAGGGGAGAGTGTTGTCCACGTACCCTCGTAGACCGAAAGCGGAAGCATTAGCACAACGCGGTTGATGTAGTCGTACGTCTTCACGATCCGACCGATCAAGTACCGAACGCACGGCACCTCCGAGTTCAGCACATGTTCAGCCCGATGACGTCCCTCGAACTCCGATCCAGCCGAGTGTTGAGGGAGAGTTTCATCAGCACGATGGCGTGGTGACGATGATGATGTTCTACCGACGCAGGGCTTCGCCTAAGCACCGCTACGGCATTATCGAGGTGGACTATGGTGGAGGGGGGCACCGCACACGGCTAAAAGATCAACAGATCAATTGTTGTGTCTCTAGGGTGCCCCCTGCCCCCGTATATAAAGGAGAAAGGGGGGAGAGGTGGCCGGCAAGGAGGGGCGCGCCAGGAGGAGTCCTACTCCCACCGGGAGTAGGACTCCCTCCCTTTTCCTTGTTGGATTAGGAGTGGAGAGGGAAAGAGAGAGGGGGGGAAAGGAAAGGGGGGCGCCGCCCCCCTCCTTGTCCAATTCGGACTTGGGGGGAGGCGCGCGCGGCTGCCCCTTGGCCGCCTCTCCTCTTCCACCAATTGGGCCCATGAGGCCCAATAACCTCCGGGGGGTTCCGGTAACCCCCAGTACTCCGGTATATATCCGATAACCCCCGGAACCATTCCGGGGTCCGAATATAGTCGTCCAATATATCAATCTTCATGTCTCGACCATTTCGAGACTCCTCGTTATGTCCGTGATCACATCCGGGACTCCGAACAACCTCCGGTACATCAAAACATATAAACTCATAATATAACTATCATCGAAACTTTAAGCGTGCGGACCCTACGGGTTCGAGAACTATGTAGACATGACCGAGACACGTCTCCGGTCAATAACCAATAGTGGAACCTGGATGCTCATATTGCCTCCCACATATTCTACGAAGATCTTTATCGGTCAGACTGCATAACAACATACGTTGTTCCCTTTGTCATCGGTATGTTACTTGCCCGAGATTCGATCGTCGGTATCTCAATACCTAGTTCAATCTCGTTACCGGCAAGTCTCTTTACTCGTTCTGTAATACATCATCCCGCAACTAACTCATTAGTTGCAATGCTTGCAAGGCTTAAGTGATGTGCATTACCGAGTGGGCCCAGAGATACCTCTCCGACAATCGGAGTGACAAATCCTAATCTCAAAATACGCCGACCCAACAAGTACCTTCAGAGACACCTGTAGAGCACCTTTATAATCACCCAGTTACGTTGTGACGTTTGGTAGCACACAAAGTGTTCCTCCGGTAAACGGGAGTTGCATAATATCATAGTCATAGGAACATGTATAAGTCATGAAGAAAGCAGTAGCAGAATACTAAACGATCGTGTGCTAAGCTACCGGAATGGGTCAAGTCAATCACATCATTCTCCTAATGATGTGATCCCGTTAATCAAATGACAACTCATGTCAATGGCTAGGAAACATAACCATCTTTGATCAACGAGCTAGTCAAGTAGAGGCATACTAGTGACACTCTATTTGTCTATGTATTCACACAAGTATTATGTTCCCAGTTAATACAATTCTAGCATGAATAATAAACATTTATCATGATATAAGGAAATAAATAATAACTTTATTTTTGCCTCTAGGGCCTATTTCCTTCAGTCTCCCACTTGCACTAGAGTCAATAATCTAGATTACACTGTAATGATTCTAACACCCATGGAGCCTTGGTGCTGATCATGTTTTGCTCGTGGAAGAGGATTAGTCAACGGGTCTGCAACATTCAGATCCGTATGTATCTTGCAAATTTTTATGTCTCCCACCTGGACTAAATCCCGGATGGAATTGAAGCGTCTCTTGATGTGCTTGGTTCTCTTGTGAAATCTGGATTCCTTCGCCAAGGCAATTGCACCAGTATTGTCACAAAAGATTTTCATTGGACCCGATGCACTAGGTATGACACCTAGATCGGATATGAACTCCTTCATCCAGACTCCTTCATTTGTTGCTTCCGAAGCAGCTATGTACTCTGCTTCACACGTAGGACCCGCGACGATGCTTTGCTTAGAACTGCACCAACTGACAGCTCCACCGTTCAATATAAACACGTGTCCTGTTTGTGACTTAGAGTCATCCGGATCTGTGTCAAAGCTTGCATCGACATAACCATTTACGACGAGCTCTTTGTCACCTCCATAAACGAGAAACATATCCTTAGTTCTTTTCAGGTATTTCAGGATGTTCTTGACTGTTGTGCAGTGATCCACTCCTGGATTACATTGGTACCTCCCTGCTAAACTTATAGCAAGGCACACATCAGGTCTGGTACACAGCATTGTATACATGATAGAGCCTATGGCTGAAGCATAGGGAACATCTTTCATCTTCTCTCTATCTTCTGGAGTGGTCGGGCATTGAGTCTTACTCAACTTCACACCTTGTAACACAGGCAAGAACCCTTTCTTTGCTTGATCCATTTTGATCTTCTTCAAAACTTTGTCAAGGTATGTGCTTTTTGAAAGTCCAATTAAGCGTCTTGATCTATCTCTATAGATCTTGATGCCCAATATATAAGCAGCTTCACCGAGGTCTTTCATCGAAAAACTCTTATTCAAGTATCCCTTTATGCTATCCAGAAATTCTATATCATTTCCAATCAGCAATATGTCATCCACATATAATATCAGAAATGCTACAGAGCTCCCACTCACTTTCTTGTAAATACAGGCTTTTCCAAAAGTCTGTATAAAACCAAATGCTTTGATCACACTATCAAAGCGTTTATTCCAACTCTGAGAGGCTTGCACCAGTCCATAAATGGATCGCTGGAGCTTGCACACTTTGTTAGCTCCCTTTGGATCAACAAAACCTTCCGGTTGCATCATATACAACTCTTCTTCCAGAAATCCATTCATTTGCCAAATTTCATTATCATAAAATGCGGCAATTGCTAACATGATTCGGACAGACTTAAGCATCGCTACGGGTGAGAAGGTCTCCTCGTAGTCAATCCCTTGAACTTGTCGAAAACCTTTCGCAACAAGTCGAGCTTTATAGACAGTAACATTACCGTCAGCGTCAATCTTCTTCTTGAAGATCCATTTATTCTCAATGGCTTGCCGATCATCGGGCAAGTCAACCAAAGTCCACACTTTGTTCTCATACATGGATCCCATCTCAGATTTCATGGCCTCAAGCCATTTTGCGGAATCTGGGCTCACCATCGCTTCTTCATAGTTCGTAGGTTCGTCATGGTCTAGCAACATAACTTCCAGAACAGGATTACCGTACCATTGTGGTGCGGATCTTACTCTGGTTGACCTACGAGGTTAAGTAACAACTTGATCTGAAGTTTCATGATCATCATCATTAACTTCCTCACTAATTGGTGTAGGTGTCGTAGAAACCGGTTTCTGTGATGAACTACTTTCCAATAAGGGAGCAGGTACAGTTACCTCATCAAGTTCTACTTTCCTCCCACTCACTTCTTTCGAGAGAAACTCCTTCTCTAGAAAGATTCCAAATTTAGCAACAAAAGTCATGCCTTCGGATCTGTGATAGAAGGTGTACCCAACAGTCTCTTTTGGGTATCCTATGAAGACACATTTTTCCGATTTGGGTTCAAGCTTATCAGGTTGAAGCTTTTTCACATAAGCATCGCAGCCCCAAACTTTAAGAAACGACAACTTTGGTTTCTTGCCAAACCACAGTTCATAAGGCGTCGTCTCAACGGATTTCGATGGTGTCCTATTTAACGTGAATGCAGCCGTCTCCAAAGCATAACCCCAAAACGATAGCGGTAAATCAGTAAGAGACATCATAGATCGTACCATATCAAGTAAAGTACGATTACGATGTTCGGACACACCATTACGCTGTGGTGTTCCGGGTGGCGTGAGTTGCGAAACTATTC
Organism: Triticum aestivum; assembly: GCF_018294505.1. NCBI lineage: Eukaryota > Viridiplantae > Streptophyta > Magnoliopsida > Poales > Poaceae > Triticum > Triticum aestivum. The sequence goes on from NC_057811.1 coordinate 378,681,302, forward strand.
TGCAATTTTTCAAATGAAGACCAAACTCGTAACTCAAATATTCTCCTCCACGATTAGATCGTAGAAACTTTATTTTGTTGTTACGATGATTTTCAACTTCACTCTGAAATTCTTTGAACTTTTCAAATGTTTTAGACTTATGTTTCATTAAGTAGATATACCCATATCTGCTCAAATCATCTGTGAAGGTGAGAAAATAACGATATCCGCCTTGAGCCTCAATATTCATCGGACCACATACATTTGTATGTATGATTGCCAACAAATCTGTTGCTCGCTCCATAGTTCCGGAGAACAATGTTTTAGTCATCTTGCCCATGAGGCACGGTTCGCAAGTACCAAGTGATTCATAATCAAGTGGTTCCAAAAGTCCATCAGTATGGAGTTTCTTCATGCGCTTTACACAGATATGACCTAAACGGCAGTGCCACAAATAATTTGCACTATCATTATCAACTCTGCATCTTTTGGCTTCAATATTATGAATGTGTGTATCACTACTATCGAGATTCAACAAAAATAGACCACTCTTCAAGGGTGCATGACCATAAAAGATATTACTCATATAAATAGAACAACCATTATTCTCTGATTTAAATGAATAACCGTCTCGCATCAACAAGATCCAGATATAATGTTCATGCTCAACGCTGGCACCAAATAACAATTATTCAGGTCTATAACTAATCCCGAAGGTAGATGTAGAGGTAGCGTGCCGACCGCGATCACATCGACTTTGGAACCATTTTCCACGCGCATCGTCACCTCGTCCTTAGCCAATCTTCGCTTAATCCGTAGTCCCTGTTTCGAGTTGCAAATATTAGCAACAGAACCAGTATCAAATACCCAAGTGCTACTGTGAGCATTAGTAAGGTACACATCAATAACATGTATATCACAAATACATTTGTTCACCTTGCCATCCTTCTTATCCGCCAAATACTTGGGGCAGTTCCGCTTCCAGTGACCAGTCTGCTTGCAGTAGAAGCACTCAGTCTTAGGCTTAGGTCCAGACTTGGGTTTCTTCTCCTGAGCAGCAACTTGCTTGCTGTTCTTCTTGAAGTTCCCCTTCTTCTTCCCTTTGCCCTTTTTCTTGAAACTGGTGGTCTGATTGACCATCAACACTTGATGCTCCTTTTTGATTTCTACCTCCGCAGCCTTTAGCATTGCGAAGAGCTCGGGAATTGTCTTATCCACCCCTTGCATGTTATAGTTCATCATGAAGCTTTTGTAGCTTGGTGGCAGTGATTGAAGAATTCTGTCAATGACGCTATCATCCGGAAGATTAACTCCCAATTGAATCAAGTGATTGTTATACCCAGACATTTTGAGTATATGCTCACTGACAGAACTATTCTCCTCCATCTTGCAACTGTAGAACTTATTGGAGACTTCATATCTCTCAATCTGGGCATTTGCTTGAAATATTAACTTCAACTCCTGGAACATCTCATATGCTCCATGACGTTCAAAACGTCGTTGAAGACCCGGTTCTAAGCCGTAAAGCATGGCACACTGAACTATCGAGTAGTCATCAGCTTTGCTCTGCCAGACGTTCATAACATTTGGTGTTGCTCCTGCAGCAGGTCTGGCACCCAGCGGTGCTCCCAGGACGTAATTCTTTTGTGCAGCAATGAGGATAATCCTCAAGTTACGGACCCAGTCCGTGTAATTGCTACCATCATCTTTCAACTTTTCTTTCTCAAGGAACGCATTAAAATTCAACGGAACAACAGCACGGGCCATCTATCTACAATCAACATAGACAAGCAAAATACTATCAGGTACTAAGTTCATGATAAATTTAAGTTCAATTAATCATATTACCTAAGAACTCCCACTTAGATAGACATCCCTCTAATCCTCTAAGTGATCACGTGATCCAAATCAACTAAACCATGTCCGATCATAACGTGAGATGGAGTAGTTTCAATGGTGAACATCACTATGTTGATCATATCTACTATATGATTCACGCTCGACCTTTCGGTCTCCGTGTTCCGAGCCCATATCTGTTATATGTTAGGCTCGTCAAGTTTAACCTGAGTATTCCGCGTGTGCAGCTGTTTTGCACCCGTTGTATTTGAACGTAGAGCCTATCACACGCGATCATCACGTGGTGTCTAAGCACGAAGAACTTTCGCAATGGTGCATACTCAGGGAGAACACTTATACTTTGATAATTTAGTGAGGATCGTCTTAAAATGCTACCGTCAATCAAAGCAAGATAAGATGCATAAAAGATAAACATCACATGCAATCAATATAAGTGATATGATATGGCCATCATCATCTTGTGCTTGTGATCTCCATCTTCGAAGCACGGTCATGATCACCATCGTCACCGATGTCGGAGTAAATGGCCATGGGTAGCCTAACCGACTACCCATGTTTCTTCAAAAATTATCAGGCCGATTGAGCCTTCAAGCGTTCGGAGCATGGGGCCGACTTCCCTTGGCCGACTACCCCAGGGGCCGACTCTCCAAAGGCTACCCGGCCTTGGTAACCTCCCTCAAGATAGTTGCGAGATGGCCAACTCCAGGAAGCCGGCGCCAAGAGGACCGACTTCCAAGAGCCAGCCATGAAGCGCGCCGACTCCACGAAGCCGGCCAAGACCGCACCCACCAGAACAACATCCACATAACGGTGACAAGACGGGGTGTGGCTACAGTGCGGCCCACTACCCCCGAAGCCCGAGGCGGGCATGGCCACAGGACACCGTACGGGACGGCCATCTCACGTCCGGCTCGGCACTGTAGCCATGCTGGCCTAAACGTCACCCACGACAGACGCCAGTACGGCCCACGGACGGCGGGCCCCTTTAGCCAGAGAGAGGCGCGAAGGTGGCCCGGCCTCCCCCAGTCGGCCAAGGGCGTAGCCGGCCCCTAGAAGCCGGCTACCCCCTCCCTCGAAGCATGTGCCACATTAAGGAGACAAGACGAGGTAAGGCTACAGTGAGAGCCCTCGAGGCGGCACACTGTAGCCACGCTTACCTCGACCAAGCCCTCGTCATCAGGGGCGAGGCTACAGTAAGCAGCCGCCGACAAGACCCCTAGGCAGTGGGGCCGGCCTGTCGACCAAGAGGCCGGCAGCCGGTAGGACCCACCAGCCGGCGGGCCCCGACGGCCCGCGGAGAAGCCGGTGAGCACAGACACTGACGGCTGGGACCCGCACCCAGCCGGATTACAATTGTACCCCCGGGGGGTAGGCCTATATAAACCCCCCGGGGCACCCATGCAAAGGGTTGGCTTCTTAGAGTTACACACACACCAAAGAGAGAGGGAAGCAAGAGCTAGCCTTGCTCTTCTTCTCCCTTGAACCCCACAGCTCAAGGAGCATTTGTAGCTACTCATTCCGATCTAGTGATCATGCGGAGACCCCGCAGAGCAGGACTAGGGGTGTTATCTCCACGGAGAGCCCCGAACCTGGGTAAGATTCGCCGGCGTGCATGTCTCCGCCTCATCCCGTTTCCAGGCACCGGCGACGTCTTACTGGCACCCACCATGATAAGCCACCCGTTGGCATATGTCGCACCTACCACCCGAAATTTGGCGCCCACCGTGGGGCTAGGTGCACCGTCGTCCGGAGACCTGTTCTGGACGGGAACCCTCTTCCTCCCCCGCGAGCGCAGCCAGCCTGCTGCGCCCGATGGCGTTTGCCCCAACGCGCTGCAAGGCGTCGACGACGCCTGCGCTGCGAGCTGCATCGCCGATCTTCTCGGCGAGACTCGCATCTCCGACGAGCCCGCGTCCGACGCGGGCACGGACTATCCCGAGAGCCGCCTCGTCAGCCTCCTCGACCAGCTTCACGTCTCTAGCGAGCCTGCTGCAGATGTGGAGTCGGTCGGCTCCACCGACCCGATGCTCGTCGACTCCGACAACGACCAAGCAGATGCCCTAGCACGGATCGGCTCCACCCGACAAGCCATACCGACTGGCGTCTCCCTCCAGCGCCTCCTCAAGCCGTCCATCAAGCCGTCTCCAGAGTCGGACTCTATCTTCGTACCGCCTGTGCCAGATGCAGCCGGATCCGACTGGAGGAACCCCGCAGGCGGCACGGGGACTTCAGAACCCGGCCCGGGGACTCCAGCAGTCGGCCCGGGGACTGCAGCAACGCAAGAAGCGGTGGACGACTCCAATTCCACGCCTCCCAACCCACCCACCCGAGTCATGGTGGCTACGCTAACAGAAGAAGAAGTCACAGCTCCATCTTGGGCCCAGCCCATCCTCAGATTCCTAGTCAGTAGAGAGCTGCCGGCTGATGAGATCTCAGCAAGACTAGTGCAACGACGAGCCGGAGCATATGCAATAATCAACAGAGAGCTTGTCAAGCGCAGCGTCACTGGAGTCTTCCAGCGCTGTGTCGAGCCAGAAAAGGAGTAGCAATCCTCAAGGATATCCATCAAGGCGAATGCGGCCACCACGCAGCCTCAAGATCACTTGTGCCCAAGGCTTTCCGCCATGGTTTCTTTTGGCCGACTGCTTTGGAAGACGCCAAAGAGATAGTCAAGACCTGCAGAGGATGCCAAGTTTTCAGTTCCAAGCAACACCTGCCGGCTTCTGCACTCAAGACCATTCCCCTCACCTGGCCCTTTGCCGTCTGGGGACTGGACATGGTGGGTCCTTTCAAGACAGCCCGCGGCGGCTTGACACATCTGCTTTTCGCCGTGGACAAGTTCACAAAGTGGATCGAAGCGAAGCCTATCAAGAAGCTGAACAGGCCGACTGCCGTAACATTCATCACCGACATCACTACTCGGTACGGCATACCGCACAGCATCATCACCGACAACGGCACAAACTTTGCCAAAGGAGCACTGGCACGTTTCTGCGCAACGCAGGGCATCCGACTGGACTTAGCGTCCGTTGCCCACCCGCAGTCAAACGGCCAAGTCGAGCGAGCAAATGGACTCATCCTCTCCGGCATCAAGCCCCGACTGGTTGTACCACTGGAGCGATCGGCTGGCTGCTGGCTCGATGAGCTGCCGGCTGTCCTCTGGAGTCTGCGCACTACCCCCAACAAGTCAACTGGCTTCACTCCGTTCTTCCTTGTGTATGGTGCCGAGGCTGTCATCCCAACCGACATCGAGTTCGACTCGCCTCGGGTCACCATGTACATGGAGGCGGAGGCCAAGGAAGCAAGAGAAGATGGCGTCGACCTACTAGAAGAAGGCCGGCTGTTAGCACTCAGTCGGTCCGCCATCTACCAGCAAGGGTTGCGCCGCTACCACAACCGCAAGGTCAAGCCAAGATCCTTCCAAGAGGGCGACCTTGTGCTTCGGCTGATCCAGCGAACAGCCGGCCAGCACAAGCTCTCGCCCCTTGGGAAGGCCCCTTCGTCATCAGCAAGGCACTAGGCAACGACTCCTACTACTTGATCGACGCGCAAAAACCAAGAGCACGCAAGAGAGACGACTCCGGCAAGGAGTCGGAGCGACCATGGAATGCGAACCTCCTGAGAAGATTTTACAGTTGAAAGTAGTATGTATCATGCTCCCCTTTTGTATTAAGTAAGAACCAACAGGCCCCCCGAGGAGCACTCGGGGACTGCCTTTATTTATCTATGAGTGACAAGTGTCATATCCATGAATGTATTATTACATTTGATTTCTTGTCTGGCACCGGGTTCGACTAGTCGGCCCGGGGACTGGCCGCCTTAAGCTATAGTAAAAGTTCTACCTGAAGTCAGACAAGTAGTGTGCCGGCTCCCGAGTCCTCTCTTGTTGAAAGTCGCGGCTCGAAGAACCGACTGTCCGACTAGCAAGAGACAAGGTAGAAAGGACGCCCACACGAAAAACGGCTAAGGACTAATGGACTCATATAGTGAAAAGACAGCCACCAACCACGCTTGCCGGCTGTCAGAACAGCCGGCTGGCCGGCTTCCCAAACACTTAGCTATAATCCAACAAAGCTAGAGTACTTGCCCTCCCAATTGGCCAAGCACTTCTCCAGCCACAGATTGCAGAGCAACTGTCTGACTGGGGAGGCGGCAACCAAGGGAGGGGGGCAAAGGAAATAGCAGAAGGATGAAAAGCAAAGAACGAGGAAAAGCCAAACATATGCATAGTCATATATACATATAAAGCCCCCAACAGGCTGGCAATCGACATAGTTCGAATACACCCCCAGTGGGCGGAATTGTGCAGACTTAACAGAATATTGTTCCAAAAGTGACAAGACAGGAAAACAAAAGATAGCAGACTAGACTAAGGCGTGGTGCGGAAGCCAGGCTGGTCGGTGGAGATGGCGTCGGCGGTTGAAGGAGTGTCCGGCTGGCGGGTCTCGGCTTGGTCACCACCGGTGCCAGGTGACGCACCCGCGCGTGACGTGGTGCTGGAGGCGCGGTCAGGCTGAGGCTGGTCGGCCGCTCCACCATCCGGCCCGGTGTCTTCACCCTCCTCCTCCTCCTCCTCGCCCTCGTCGCTAGAGTCGATCTCCTGCGCCGAGTCTTCACCGTCTCCCGGGTTCAGCCCGAACCACTCCTCCGGCTAGGCAACACCGTTGTCATCTACCTCAGGGGCGAAGACGCTGGCGTCGATGTAGTCGGCGATCGCCGAAGCCCGCTGGATGATTGCCGGCCGCGCCGGCTCCAGCTCCGTGTCGGCTTGCTGCCGCCAGGTAGCCAGCTGGTCTAGACTCAGGCCGGGATACCAGGCCTTGACGAACTCCAGCGCCCGCCTGGCGCCGGATCGAGCCGCTGAGGCCTTCCACGCTTCAAAGCGTCCGACTGCCACCTCCAGCCAGTCGGCAGTCCGACTGGGGGTGCGGGGAACCACTTCGCCGGGCCAGAGGGCGGCCAACACTTGCGCCCCGGCACGCTGAAGCCGGCGGAGCAGTCGGTGAGCCGGCTGGAGACGGGCCTGGATCGCCAAGAGCTGCTCCTCCAGCGAACGGCCCGCATTTGGTGCAATCTCGGCGCCAGCCTGCCTTCGTGCTTGGCGGCGGGCTTCGATGATCTGGCTGGCGGCGATAGAGTAGCCAGGAAAGTACTCTGCGCAAGAAAGAAAGAGAAAGAAGAGAAAACACCAAGTCAGAAAACAAGCCAAAAGTGGCAGGCGGCAAGAAAGGACGAAGAAGTAGGCGGCTTACCGTCAACCAGATCTTCGATCTGGCCATAGCCATTGATCAGAGTCTGCTTTGCTTCAGCCCAGCCAGCCGCCTCTGTCTCGTACTCGTCCTGGAGGGCGGCTTCGCGGTCCTGCACCGCCTTCAGAGCCGCCTTATGGCTCTCCTCCTGGTCGGCCAACCTCTTGGCCAGGCGGTCACGCTCCTGCACCAAGGCGGCGAACTCGGCCTCCTTGGCACGAAGGGCAGTCTGAGAACTTCCCAGCTGCACCCTCTGGTTGGCGGTGGCCGCTGCAAGGACGGCAGAAAAAGAAGAAGCAATAAGAGGAAGTCGTCAAGAAAGATCCGACCCGACTGCTCACCAGTCGGCCCGGATCTCGGGGACTACACCCAGTGGGTGCGCTGACGCGCCCCACATGAGATAAAGGACGAAACATTTACCCTGGCTCTTAGTTAGGTCGGCGGTGTTCTAGGTCAGCTCCCGAGCCTGGGAGTTGAAGGCAGCTGCACGAAGATTGTGGTAGTCCTGCAAGACAGGCAGAAGATCGAAGTAAGAACAAGAATAGCAAAGTCAAATCCACTAAGAAGTTCCAAGCCGCCTGCTCAGCAGCAGACTCGAAACTCGGGGACTACACCCAGTGGGTGCGCTGACGCGCCCCCACGGAAGAAACCAAGATCAAGAAGAAGCAATATAAGAAGACTAACCCGGATGGCCGCCCGCGTCGCAAGGAATTCGTTGGTGTACCGCCTCAGCGCCGTCGCCTGGGCCTGGAGCCGGGTCCGGAGGTCCTGCGCGGCCATGTTCATCACGGCCGTCCCTCCGCCCGGCATCCACCCCGAGGTGGCGCTGGCCGCCTCCACATCTTGGGCCGACGAGCTGGAGCCCGCGGCCAGCTGCGGCTCCGACGCAGCCTTCTGTGGCTCTGACGCAGCCCTCCCCGCGCGCCGGCTCGGCGGCATCCGAACCGCCAGCTCAATCCTCGCGGCCGGCTCGCCCCCCGCCGACTGCGCAGGCGGCAGATCAGGCCGGCCGCCTTGAGCCGCTCCAGTCGGCGGGGTTGGCACCGGCGCCCTCTCCAGGATGACGACGTCATCATCCCACTCCAGCCTCGGCTGGTCACCGTCGGCTTCTTCGGGCGAGGGCTCTGGGGCCCCAGGCGCCGCAACGCGCAGCGGGGTGACCAGCAAGGCTTCCTCCGCCATCGCTGCTGCCGCAGCCTCCGCTTGAGCCTTGGCCGCGACGTCAGTGCGCGCCTTCGCCGCCTCCTCCTCCTGCGCCGCCTTGGCGGCAGCCGCCTTCAAAGCCTCCGCCTCCCGCGCCTCCCGCTCCTCCCGCACCTCCCGCGCGTTCCACTCCGTCCCCGCCAGAAGATCGGCACGGGGGTCCATGCGGCGAGGGGTGCTCCCAGATCCCCTCGGCGACTCAACGACAGAGGCGGCAGCCGCCCGCTCGAGCGACAATGGAGCTCTGATTGTTTGGAGAAAAAGACAAGGATTCAGGAGCCGCCAGAGAAAAGAAAAAAGAGTACACAAAGGAGTTTGAACTTACGCCGACACCGTCTGCGGTTGCTTCACCACCTTGCGGAAGCGAGCCGCCTTCGCGACCGCCTCCTCCCGCCTAGTCGCCGCTGCCCCGCCTCGGGGCTTCTTCGACCGACTGCCGAACAAACCCTACGCGGCACGACGCTTTTGCCCGCCGCCCCGAGCAGGCGGCGCAGCGGAGGAACCCGCGCCGCGGCCAGACGCCGGCTGACGGCGCGGGACAACTTCAGCCTCGTCATCGTCCGGCCAGTCGTCGAAGCTGACTCCAAGCCCGGAGCCGCCTGCTTCGCCGCCGGCTTGGCCACCACCCGGCTCGGTGTTGTCGTCCATAGCAGCCGCCCCCAAGTCGAGGTCCTCCAGATCGTGCTCCGTCCGGTCCGGGACGAATCGGCGCTCCGCGTCCGACCCGCCTGCAGGCCGAAGAAGAGGGCTTTGTCGAGGCAAGCCGACTAATCAGAGTCGGCCAAAAAGAACTCGGTAACAAAACTGAGAAAAGAAGAAGAGACAAGGAGAACATACCGTAGGCGGCGGATTGGCTCGGCAATATGGCTCCTTGCCGAACTGCCACTCTGCGGAGAGTTTGCAGTTCGCAAGGTAGTTCACCATATAGGCCACCTCGTCGTGCGGCATGTCTTTGGTACACATCCGGCTCGGATCGAGCTGGCCACTCATCTGACAGATCAGATGAGGGCGGCTCTGGAGCGGGAGCACCCGGCGCGTGACGAAGGCGGCCAGCAGGTCAGGCCCCGACAAGCCCTTCGACTGTATCATCACTCGCACTCGGGCGACGGCTGCGTTTCCAGCCGGCGTCAGCGTCACGGCCCGGTATGACCACTGGGGCCGCCTGCCCGTCGGTGGGTCGGCTACGTAAGCCGGCAGATTGACGTAGTCGCCCTGCGGGGCGACGTTCCTCACGTAGAAGTATGACTTTTGCCATAGCTTCACCGACTGGATCAGCGTGATGACGGGGAAGGGGTTGTCGGCAGCCACCCTCCTCATCACGATGAAGGCGCCACTCTGAGCCGGCACGCCTTGCATACGCGTGCCCAGCTTGGACTGGAAGAACTCCCACCAGAGCTCGAGGGTAGGGAGGACGCCGAGGTAGCCTTCGCACAGGGTGACGAAGGCGGACAGCAGCACCACCGTGTTCGGGGGGAGGTGGTGCGGCTGGAGTTGGTAGAACTCGAGCCAAGAGCGGAAGAAGGCGCTCACGGGCAGGTCGAGGCCGCGCAAGAAATGCGAGCGGAAGACTACCCGCTCGCCCTCCCGCGGCTCCGGCGTAATCTCCTTCGCCGGCGCGAGACGGACCTCCACCTTGTCCGCGCCGGGCAGCCACCGCGTCTTGCGGAGGAATTCGATGTGATCCTCGTGGACGTTGGAGCCGTCCCAATCCCCGCCGTACTGCATCATGGCGTGGGGCTGGCGAGAACGAGCGCGGCGGCAGAGGAACAAGTGGCAGAACGGTGCGGCGGCGAGGCGCAGTTGCAAGAAAGGGCAAGAGGAAGAAGATGGTGGAAAGAGGAGGAGCGTGCGAGAGCCTGCCGCTCTTCCCCTCCCCCTACTTATAGCTTCGCAAGGTGAAGCCGGGGAGGCAGGGCGTGGGGTGAGACGTGGGATTAACTGCACCCACTCCCCCCACGCCTCGCGATTTTTACGCCCTAAAGGCGTGCTGAAACCGCCACAGGAAGACGTGCGGGCGGCTTCGGGCCGCAGAGAATCCACGCCTGGGCCAGGGCGTGGGCGTGGTGGGCCCCTGACCTGTGGCGACGTCCCGTCGCGCGCGTGGGCTGGCAGGCTTTTTGGCCACGTGGTTCGCAGGCGGCAAGTGGCCGGCCCGCGGCCCGGTGCGCGCGCTCGCCAGCTCCCGCCCTCTGACTCCTAATTTTTTTTTCGCCGAGACGGCGCCCCCAACCAAAGTCGGCTCCCAGCTGCCGGCTCGTCAGGATAGGAAGCTAATCGAGCTTCTCAACTCCACCCAACCTCGAAGCCCAATCAGCTTCGGGGACTACTGTCGGAGTAAATGGCCACGGGTAGCCTAACCGACTACCCATGTTTCCTCAAAAATTATTAGGCCGATTGAGCCTTCAAGCGCTCGGAGCATGGGGCCGACTTCCCTTGGCCGACTACCCCAGGGGCCGACTCTCCAAAGGCTACCCGGCCTTGGTAACCTCCCTCAAGATAGTTGCGAGATGGCCGACTCCAGGAAGCCGGCGCCAAGAGGACCGACTTCCAAGAGCCAGCCATGAAGCGCGCCGACTCCACGAAGCCGGCCAAGACCGCACCCACCAGAACTACATCCACATAATGGTGACAAGATGGGGTGTGGCCACAGTGCGGCCCACTACCCCTGAAGCCCGAGGCAGGCATGGCCACAGGACGCCGCACGGGACGGCCATCTCACGTCCGGCTCGGCACTGTAGCCATGCTGGCCTCAACGTCACCCACGACAGACGCCAGTACGGCCCACGGACGGCAGGCCCCTTTAGCCAGAGAGAGACGCGAAGGCGGCCCGACCTCCCCCAGTCGGCCAAGGGCGTAGCCGGCCCCCAGAAGCCGGCTACCCCCTCCCTCGAAGCATGTGCCACATTAAGGAGACAAGACGAGGTAAGGCTACAGTGAGAGCCCTCGAGGCGGCACACTGTAGCCACGCTTACCTCGACCAAGCCCTCGTCATCAGGGGCGAGGCTACAGTAAGCAGCTGCCGACAAGACCCCTAGGCAGTGGGGCCGGCCTGTCGACCAAGAGGCCGGCAGCCGGCGGGACCCACCAGCCGGCGGGCCCCGACGGCCGGCGGAGAAGCCGGCGAGCACAGACACTGACGGCTGGGACCCGCACCCAGCCGGATTACAATTGTACCCCCGGGGGTAGGCCTATATAAACCCCCCGGGGCACCCATGCAAAGGGTTGGCTTCTTAGAGTTACACACACACCAAAGAGAGAGGGAAGCAAGAGCTAGCCTTGCTCTTCTTCTCCCTTGAACCCCACAGCTCAAGGAGCATTTGTAGCTACTCATTCCGATCTAGTGATCATGCGGAGACCCCGCAGAGCAGGACTAGGGGTGTTATCTCCACGGATCGCCCCGAACCTGGGTAAGATTTGCCGGTGTGCATGTCTCCGCCTCATCCCGTTTCCAGGCACGGGCGACGTCTTACTGGCACCCACCATGATAAGCCACCCGTTGGCATATGTCGCACCTACCACCCGACAACCGGCGCGACAGCTTGATCTCCATCGTAGCATCATTGTCGTCTCGCCAATCTTATGCTTCTACGACTATCGCTACCGCTTAGTGATAAAGTAAAGCATTACAGGGCGATTGCATTGCATACAATAAAGCGACAACCATATGGCTCCTGCCAGTTGCCGATAACTCGGTTACAAAACATGATCATCTCATACAATAAAATTTAGCATCGTGTCTTGACCATATCACATCACAACATGCCCTGCAAAAACAAGTTAGACGTCCTCTACTTTGTTGTTGCAAATTTTACGTGGCTGCTACGGGCTTAGCAAGAATCGTTCATACCTACGCATCAAAACCGCAACGATAGTTTGTCAAGTTGGTGCTGTTTTAACCTTCGCAAGGACCGGGCGTAGCCACACTCGGTTCAACTAAAGTTGGAGAAACTGACACCCGCCAGCCTCCTGTGTGCAAAGCACGTCGGTAGAACCAGGCTCGCGTAAGCGTACGCGTAATGTCGGTCCGGGCTCTTCATCCAACAATACCGCCGAACCAAAGTTGACATGCTGGTAAGCAGTATGACTTATATCGCCCACAACTCACTTGTGTTCTACTGTGCATATGACATCTACGCATAAAACCTTGCTCGGCTGCCACTGTTGGGGAACGTAGTAATTTCATAAAATTTCCTACGCACACGCAAGATCATGGTGATGCATAGAAACAAGAGGGGAGAGTGTTGTCCACGTACCCTCGTTGACCAAAAGCGGAAGCGTTAGCACAACGCGGTTGATGTAGTCGTACGTCTTCACGATCCGACCGATCAAGTACCGAACGCACGACACCTCTGAGTTCAGCACACGTTCAGCCCGATGACGTCCCTCGAACTCTGATCCAGCCGAGTGTTGAGGGAGAGTTTCGTTAGCACGACGGCGTCGTGATGATGATGATGTTCTACCGACGCAGGGCTTCGCCTAAGCACCGCTACAGTATTATCGAGGTGGACTATGGTGGAGGGGGGCACCGCACACGGCTAAAAGATCAACAGATCAATTGTTGTGTCTCTAGGGTGCCCCCTGCCCCCGTATATAAAGGAGCAAGGGGGGAGAGGCGGCCGGCCAGGAGGGGCGCGCCAGGAGGAGTCCTACTCCCACCGGGAGTAGGACTCCCTCCCTTTTCCTTGTTGGATTAGGAGTGGAGAGGGAAAGAGAGAGAGGGGGAAAGGAAAGGGGGGGCGCCACCCCCCTCCTTGTCCAATTCGGACTTGGGGGGAGGGGCGCGCGGCTGCCCCTTGGCCGCCTCTCCTCTTCCACCAATTGGGCCCATGAGGCCCAATAACCTCCGGGGGGTTCCGGTAACCCCCGGGTACTCCGGTATATATCCGATAACCCCCGGAACCATTCCGGTGTCCGAATATAGTCATCCAATATATCAATCTTCATGTCTCGACCATTTCGAGACTCCTCGTTATATCCCTGATCACATCCGGGACTCCGAACAACCTTCGGTACATCAAAACATGTAAACTCATAATATAACTGTCATCGAAACTTTAAGCGTGCGGACCCTAAGGGTTCGAGAACTATGTAGACATGACCGAGACACGTCTCCGGTCAATAACCAATAGCAGAACTTGGATGCTCATATTGGCTCCCACATATTCTACGAAGATCTTTATCGGTCAGACCGCATAACAACATACGTTGTTCCCTTTGTCATCGGTATGTTACTTGCCCGAGATTCGATCGTCGGTATCTCTATACCTAGTTCAATTTCGTTACCGGCAAGTCTCTTTACTCGTTCTGTAATACATCATCCCGCAACTAACTCATTAGTTGCAATGCTTGCAAGGCTTAAGTGATGTGCATTACCGAGTGGGCCCAGAGATACCTCTCTGACAATCGGAGTGACAAACCCTAATCTCGAAATACGCCAACCCAACAAGTACCTTCGGAGACACCTGTAGAGCACCTTTATAATCACCCAGTTACGTTGTGACGTTTGGTGGCACATAAAGTGTTCCTCCGGTAAACGGGAGTTGCATAATCTCATAGTCATAGGAACATGTATAAGTCATGAAGAAAGCAATAGCAGACTACTAAACGATCGTGTGCTAAGCTAACGGAATGGGTCAAGTCAATCACATCATTCTCCTAATGATGTGAACCCGTTAATCAAATGACAACTCATGTCAATGGCTAGAAAACATAACCATCTTTGATCAACGAGCTAGTCAAGTAGAGGCATACTAGTGACACTCTGTTTGTCTATGTATTCACACAAGTATTATCTTTCCGGTTAATACAATTCTAGCATGAATAATAAACATTTATCATGATATAAGGAAATAAATAATAACTTTATTATTGCCTCTAGGGCATATTTCCTTCACCGGGATCATATTCGGCGAGGGGAGATCGAGCTCAACTTTGTCAACACCCATGATAACCTTGCAGATATTTTCACGAAGCCCTTGGATGAAGCAAGATTTCGCGAGTTAAGGCATGAGCTAAATATCATTGATTCGAGCAATGTGGCTTGAACCTGTGCACACCCCACCATACTCAAAATGATGTCTTGCTCTAGGTGTAGGCATGGACATAGGGGGAGTATTGTTCTCTCAATGAACTCTTCCTCCCCCCATTATGCATAAATTGATTAATTCTTTCACATTAGCCATTGTTGATGGTACTTGTGCTTCAAAGATGAGTTTTGGTCATGGGCCCAAGGATAATTCTTCACAGCGCCATACCATTTTAACTCAAACGTAGGTGGCTCCGGCCACCGCCCTTGTTCTTAGGTGTTTTTCCTTGTTGTGTGTTTCCTTTTGCCTGGCTCCTTCGGTTCTCCTAGATGTTTGAATTCTCTAAAGAGTGATTTTTCTCGTTTGCTTCTTGCACTCTTGAGAGTCTTCTTCATCATATTACAGTGACTTGCTTCCATCCTAAGCCTTCTCATCCCAATCCATCTTTTCAAAATGTACACAAGTTTGATCTCCTTTGGTGCTTGGGCTGTTGCAACTTGGCGGTACAACCGGTGGTCAGAGCGGTTCTACGGGTCTTCCACTATGTTGTGTAGTCCCAGCGGTACTTCAGGTCCTGCACGAGCGGTTCTACCGCTCCTGCCTGTCCCAGTACTTCTGGCCGGTACTACCGGTATTTGGAAGCGGTACTACCGCTGCTTCTGGAGCGGAAGTACCGCTCTCAAACACCGGATAGTTACAGGACTGGTACTACCGCTCTTCGGAGCGGTACTACCGGCTGACATCAGGGGCTTATATAAGGGGCACGGGCTGAAGGGGTTTTCTTTTTCCCCTTCGCGCTCGTCCCTCCCCTAATCCCTAGCCGCCGGTTGCTCCGTCCATCGCCCCGGAGCGCCCTCAGGCCCTCCATATCGGTCGGCCCTTCATCGGATCCGCTCCGTTGAGGTCACCTCCTCTTCGATCTACTCCCATGGATACCGGTAATGTCGTGCTTCTTCTCGTTCTTAGGGTTCTTCTTGTTGAATCCTCTCCCTAGGGCATTGCTTGTACTCCCACATTTTTGGCCACATGTTTGGTGGGAGAGATCCGTATAGCCTCCTCCTGTTTCCTGTGTGTCAGTAGAAGTAGGAATATTGCCTCTAGATTCGAGACAGGGTGGTTTCCGTTCTTCCACTCGGCAAATCCGTTCTCAGCAGTACTACCGCTCCTTGTGAGCGGTACTACCGCTCGAGCAGTTCTACCGGTGGAACAACCGGAACAACCGGCTTCTCTGAACCTATATGCACTGTTTTTCTTCTACTTACATACATGAGATATATTCCTCTGATCTTGTGTACATTCTTCTCATCTTTGCTGGGGTTTCTGTGTGCTCTCTGTGTGCGTCTGCAGGTGGCTCTAGTTCTCGTGCTGCTCGGAAGCCTCAGAACACCAAGAAGAGGGCCCGTAGGGGCAAACCTTTGGATGACAATGAGGATTCTCATGAGGTGGTGATTCCTACCAAGGCCACTCATTGGAAGAAGTCTGCTGCTGCCAAGCAACGTGTTGCGGTGCCAATGCACAAATGGAAGATGCCAGACTGGCAAAGGTTTCGCTTCCAGGATCCCTACACTGTAGCTCCGAATCCTCGTTGGAACAACCCTCAGTTCCGGAATGAGTTACAGATGAGGATTGTGTCAGAAATCTTCGAGCATCACAAGAACAAGTTCACCCGGATGTGGTCCATTGACATCGATCATTGGAGGAACAACCTTGATTACTTTGGAGAAGCTCTGGCGATCTGTGAGGAGTTTGATTTGATCAAGCTCATGACCGTGAATTGTGACTTCGATGTGCATCTCATCCATCAGTTCTATGCTACAACCCACTTCGGCTCTGATGAGGAGTGCCACCTCTCCTTTATGTGCCGTGATGAGTTCTTTCATGTCCCGTGGAGAGCTTTCTTGCAATGCTCTTGGCTATGAGGATACCGGGGTGGAGGGTCAAGGTGGCATCCGTCCTCATGACTGAGCTCACCCCATGGACAAGGTGAAGCTTGCCTCTCTGTACATCCTTGGACATGGCATTGTGGGCAAGTCCAATGATCTTCTGCCAGTCTATGACATTATGCATCGTGTGTTGCGTTGTGTGCTGCTTCCCAAGGTTGGGAATCAAGGTGATATCTATGGTTATCTGGTGGATTTGCTTGTGGCCATGAAGACCAAGAGGGGATCCGGTGCCACGTTTGATGTCTCCAAGTGGTTGTGGGAGGAGATGTACAATATGGTGTTGTACCGCAAGGTACCGATCTATGCCCCTTTTGTGATGTAGTTTCTGAACACTGTTTGGGCTGTCCGTAGGCCAGGAGAGCCTCTCACCACCCCTGCTAACCTCACGGAGCATGAGGTTAAGGAGCTAAGGAAGAAGAAGCATAAGACTCCTCGCTTTGCTTCAGGCAATCAGGAGGATGTGTTTGCTACCTCGGACGACGAGGAATTTGAGCTAGAGCCTGGGCCCCCACCCTCGTGGGTTGAGAAGCTGACTTCCAAGATCAAGAAAACTTTTTGCCTACAGACTCATATTCAGAAGAAGCTCTACAAGGCCCATGTTGCTGAGAAGATGGTGCGTCGCAGGCAGATTCAGTTGGTGAGGCACCTCAATGTGCGAGATGTGAAGAGTGGCTCCCAGAAGACCATCAGTCCTGAGGATACATGGTGCTTGGAGAACTATCAGTGGTCTGATGAAGCGCCTGCTTCCTCCTTTGTTCGTGTTCCTGAGGCGGCTACTGCAAGGTCTGAGGAGTCTGAGGAGTCTGAGGAGGCTGAGGAGCCTGATGATGACGTTGATGATGATGCTTCTAACAGCTCTGCGGCAACTGGCGAGGAGATCTACTGAGCCCCGGGGCGCTAGCTTCGCTCTTTTCCTTTTTGCTGTCTTGATGCCAAAGGGGGAGAGAGCTCCATTAGGTCACGGGAGTTGCATGGGTGGTTTATTTTCAGTTGGTCTTGAGAGTTTATTTGCAGTTGCTCTTTCTAGTGTCTTGTGGACTTATCTTGTGTTGTGATCTCGTGCATGGTGTAAGACATGCGTCCCTTATCTATTTATCTATGCACTCATCCATCAGTAGAGCTTATGTGTTGTTGGTGCCCTTATCCTTGTCTCTATGGCTTTATGTTTTGTTGTGATTGTTTTGCTGTCTCCGGTTGGTCTATAAAATCCAGGGGGAACATTGATCCTAGTGTGCACACTTTGCATTCCAAAAGCAAACTCTAAATAGTGCTCACACTCAGGGGGAGCCCCTTCTTTATTTTTTAGAACTCCAGGGCTTCTCGTGTGGCTGTCATCATCCACCAAAAAGGGGGAGATTGTAAGGGCATCTTCTGCCTTAGGGTTTTGGTGATGATGACAACACACGTGTGGACTAATCGTGCGCCATAGTTTTCTCAGGTACACATTGTGTGGCGCAAGACGGTTTGAATTTCTGATGTTTTTATTCCTTTGGTCGTAGGATATCCGCACTATTAAGAGGGAATCCACATCGGAAGGTATTGGGTGAATCACCTCACGTACACATTCTCTACACCCACCATATACCCTCCGTTCGAGGAGACAGAGGTTCCCCGTCCTCTGTCCTGTGCATGTCTGCCCATGGCGGTAGTACCGCTCCCTTGAGCGGTTGTACCGCTGGCCGGTAGTTCCGGTATCACCACCGCTCCAAGTACCGCTCAGGGGTGACCCCCTTCTGTACCGGGTACGGTGGTAGACCGGTGGTGGAACGGTAGTTCCGGTTTGTCTTGACAAACCGGTACTACCGGTGTTCAGGGCGGTAGTATCGGACCCCACCACCCAGGAACTGCTGGCCCAGCAGTAGTTCCGGCCCATCCTCCGCTCTAACTACCGGCCTGGGGGGTTTACTTTCTATATGTGGCCCGGCAGTTGAGCGGTGGTTGTGCGGTAGTTCCGGTTTATTCCGATAAACCGGTACTACCGGGTGCGCTACCGGAAGTACCGCCCTGGTGCCCTAGCAGGGGTTTCCCACATTCACCGGTTGTACCGGTGTCTATTGTGGAAGTACCGCTCCTATGCGTTTCTGCACATAACGGTTTGATCTGTGGGGGGCCTATTTAAGGAGGTGCTTCTCCTTCCTCCCACCTACCTCTTGCCTCTCTCTCTCCTCCATTACTGCCATTAAAGCTCTCTTGCCCGATCTCTCTCTCTATCCACTCAAACTCGTTGATTTGCTAGGGATTGAAGGAGGAGACCTAGATCTATACTTCCACCAAAGGATATTTGATTCCCCCATACTTTCTTGTGTGGATTTTGTTACTCTTGGGTGCTTGGGTGCCCTAGATGGAAGAGGTCATTTCGGAGCCACATTCCATTGTGGTGAAGCTCCGGGGTTTCGTTGGGAGCCTCCAATTAAGTTGTGGAGAGAGCCCCAACCTTGTTTGTAAAGGTCCGGTTGCCGCCTTCAAGGGCACCAATAGTGGAATCACGGCATCTCGCATTGTGTGAGGGCGTGAGGAGAATACGGTGGCCCTAGTGGCTTCTTGGGGAGCTTCGTGCCTCCACACCGCTCCAACGGAGATGTACTTCCCCTCAAAAGGAAGGAACTTCGGTAACACATCCTCGTCTTCACCGGCTCCACTCATGGTTATCACGTGCCTTTACTTGTGCAAGCTTATTTGTGTTATATCCCTTGCTTGCTTGTGTGCTTGTTGTTGTTGCATCATATAGGTTGCTCACCTAGTTGCATATCTAGACAACCTACTTTGATGCGAAGTTTAAATTGGTAAAGTAAAGCTAAAAATTGTTAGTTGCCTATTCACCCCCCTCTAGTCAACTATATCGATCCTTTCAGCCACCGTTCATCATATTTATTATACATGTCGCTCTTGATTCATTGCACATCCCGGTACACCGCCGGAGGCATTCACATGGAGTTATTTTTGTTCTAGTATCGAGTTGTAATTATTGAGTTGTAAGTAAATAGAAGTGTGATGATTTTCATTATTAGAGCATTGTCCCATGTGAGGAAATAAAAAAAGAGAGAAAGGCCAAAAAAAGAGAAGGCCCAAAAATGAGATAAAAGAGAGAAGGGACAATGTTACTATCTTTTTTGCCACAGTTGTGCTTCAAAGTAGCACCATGATCTTCATGATAGAGAGTCTCTTATGTTGTCACTATCATATACTAGTGGGGATTTTTCATTATAGAACTTGGCTTGTATATTCCAACGATGGGCTTCCTCAAATGCCATAGGTCTTCATGAGCAAGCAAGTTGGATGCACACCCACTTAGTTTTCTTTTTTGAGCTTTCATAAACTTATAGCTCTAGTGCATCCGTTGCATGGCAATCCCTACTCGCTCACATTGATATCTATTAATGGGCATCTCCATAGCCCGTCTATTCCACAACCACCGTCTATTCCACCTATAGTGCTATGTCCATGGCTCACGCTCATGTATTGCGTGAAAGTTGAAAAAGTTTGAGAACATCAAAAGTATCAAACAATTGCTTGGCTTGTCATCGGGGTTGTGCATGATTTAAATATTTTGTCTGATGAGGATGGAGCATAGCCAGACTATATCATTTTGTAGGGATAAGCTTTCTTTGGCCATGTTATTTTGAGAAGACATAATTATTTTGTTAGTATGCTTGAAGTATTATTGTTTTTATGTCAATATTAAACTTTTGTTTTGAATCTTACGGATCTGAACATTCATGCCACAATAAAGAGAATTACATGGATAAATATGTTAGGTAGCATTCCACATCAAAAATTCTATGTTTATCATTTGCCTACTCGAGGACGAGCAGGAATTAAGCTTGGGGATGCTTGATACGTCTCCAACATATCTATAATTTTTTATTGTTCCATGCTATTATATTATCTGTTTTCGATGTTTTATATGCATTAATATGCTTCTCCCTTCGTCCGGAAATACTTGACATTGAAATGGATGTATCTAGATGTATTTTAGTTCTAGATACATCCATTTTCATCCATTTTGATGACAAGTAATTCCGGATGGAGGGAGTATTTTATATGATTTTTGGGACTAACCTATTAACCTAGAGCCTAGTGCCAGTTTCTGTATTTTCCTTGTTTTAGAGTTTCGCAGAAAAAGAATACCAAACGGAATAAAACTTTCGCGATGATTTTTCTTGGACCAGAAGACACCCAGAAGACTTGGAGTGCAAGTCAGAGGAGCCTCGAGGCGGCCACAAGGGTGGTAGGGCGCGCCCCCAACCTTGTGGGCCCCTCCTAGACCCCCTGACCTAGATCTTCCTCCTATATATACTCTTATACCCTAAAAACATCCAGGGGAGCAACGAAACCACTTTTCCACCGCCGCAACCTTCTGCACTCGTGAGATCCCATCTTGGGGCCTTTTTCGGTGTCTTGCCGGAGGGGGATTCGATCACGAAGGGCTTCTACATCAACACCATTGCCTCTCCGATGAAGCCTGAGTAGTGTACCACAGACCTACGGGTCCATAGCTAGTAGCTAGAGGCCTTCTTCTCTCTCTTTGTTTCTCAATACAAAGTTCTCCTTGATGTTCTTGGAGATCTATTCAATGTACTACTCTTTTGCGATGTGTTTGCCGAGATCCGATGAATTGTGGATTTTTTTAAAGCTCATTGATAGGAGAAGAGGCTCCTACTGACTTTAAATTAATAAAACACAAGGATCAAGGGAGGTGTGGCCCCATAATTACATGGTAAAACTCTGAATATATGTAGACAAACTAATGTACTGGTATAAGCAAAAGCATACTAGGGGGTAAAATCAGACGGTGGCCACCAAATCTCTAATGAAAGGGCGAAGAGATCCTTTCGTGCGGTGCACCATCATGGACATGTCATTTTTGAACCTGTTCTTCCAAGACTCCAGCGAGGGCATCACATTTCTGAAATGCTTGTTGTTCCTCTCCTTCCAGACCCCCAAGCTGCTACGATGAAATTTTCCATGAATAGTGGTCTCCCCCAGGACATCTTCCCCCCATGGATGAGATCCAGCCTACAATGAGAGTCGTGCCAGCACATCTCAACACTGGGTTGCGAACGGGCATCTGAAGAACAGGTGGGCCACAGTTTCCTCCGGGGGCGAGGCACAAAGCAAGCATGTGTACACATCACCCTCAACCTTGCATTGTCTCCTCCTCAGCATGTTGCGAGTGTTCAGTCGATCAACAAACAAAAGCCATGCAAAAACTTTCCATTTGTTCATACACTTGGATTCCTAGATCCTAGGAAAAACTTCATCCATTGGAACGTCCTTGAAGCAGAATTTGTAGTAATCGCTGGATTTAAATGTCCCCAACATTCTAGCATCCTAGACACAGCACCACTTGTCATTTTGAGCACTCTCGGGGTTAAACTCCGCAGTTAGAGCTTGAATATCCTCAACCTCAGTTCTTGCCTGGGGAGAGAACGGTATATGGAAAGCCACACCAATGGTGCTGGACCTCAGCAGTTTCTGCACTGACACATCCTCATCTTTTACAAACGAGAAGGCCCTCGGATGAGATATCTCAAGAGGCTGTTCACTCCACAGATCCTTCCAGAACAAGGCCGTACTACCATCCCCGATACTGATCTTAGTCACTCCTCTGAATATATCTGATAACTGCATGAGATCCCGCCACCAGAAGGAGCCACACGGTTACGAAGCATGGGGCACATTGATGGGGCAGTAGGAGCTCCATATCAGCGTAACCCACGGCACATCTAGCTTGTTATAAAACTTGAAGAGTTGCTTGAGCAGAAGACCTTGGTTCTGAATTTTGAGATCCACGATCCCAAGCCCCCTACTGCCTTTGGCCAGCAAACAAGCTACCAGGCGGCAAGTGAAGAATTTTTTGTCCCATCCTCCATTTGTTTGCTCCAGAAGCACTGTCTACAGATCTTATCTAGATGTTCCACGATCTTGGGAGGGATTCTGATGGAACACATGGCATACACCATAAGCGAGGACACGACCGAATTAACAAAGGTGAGCTTTGATCCGTAGTCCAGCAGGTTGGTGGCCACAGATACTCTCCTCTCAACAGACACCACAAGAGGCATGAAGTCCATTATTGTGGATTTATGATCAGCTTATCTAGGAATATTATTTGAATCTTCTCTAAATTCTTATATGCATGATTTGATATCTTTGCAAGTCTCTTCAAACTATCGATTTGGTTTGGCCAACTAGATTGGTTTTTCTTGCAATGGGAGAAGTGCTTAGCTTTAG
Source organism: Triticum aestivum (assembly GCF_018294505.1). Lineage (NCBI taxonomy): Eukaryota > Viridiplantae > Streptophyta > Magnoliopsida > Poales > Poaceae > Triticum > Triticum aestivum. The sequence goes on from NC_057811.1 coordinate 378,703,793, forward strand.
GTTCAATCTTGCGATGTCCTTTCCCAGTGACAGTAGGGGCAGCAAGGCACATATTGTATTGTTGCCATCAAGGATAAAAAGATGGGGTTTTCATCATATTACATCATGTCATCTTGCTTAATGCATTACTCCGTTCTTTATGAACTTAATACTCTACATGCATGCTGGATAGCGGTCGATGTGTGGAGTAATAGTAGTAGATGCAGAATCGTTTCGGTCTACTTGACACGGACGTGATGCCTATATTCATGATCATTGCCTTAGATATCATCATAACTTTGCGCTTTTCTATCAATTGCCCGGCAGTAATTTGTTCACCCACCGTAATAATTTCTATCTTGAGAGAAGCCTCTAGTGAAACCTATGGCCCCAGGTCTATTTTCCATCATAGAAGTTTCCGATCTACAATTTCAGTTTCCTATTTCTTTTACTTTGCAATCTTTTACTTTCCGTTCCATATACCAAAAATACAAAAAATATTACTTTGTCGTTTATCATCTCTATCAGATCTCACTTTGCAAATAACCGTGAAGGGATTGACAAACCCTTATCTCGTTGGGTGCAAGTTGGTGTTTGTTTGTGCAGGTATTCGATGACTTGAGTGTTGTCTCCTACTGGATTGATACCTTGGTTCTCAAAAGTTGAGGGAAATACTTACTCTACTTTGCTGCATCACCCTTTCCTCTTCAAGGGAAAAACCAACGCAAGCTCAAGAAGTAGCATGGATACGCCTGAAAAGAAGGACGACGATGGCACTCAAGACCCAGAATAGGATAAGCCCGTCGATGAACCACCAAAGCGCCGACGCCAGCGGCACCGCTCTCGATCGCGTCGGGCGAGGGACAGCAACACCGGCACCGGAGATAATAACACTCCGGACAATGCCGAAGACCCCGACCACCGCGTTGAGCCTGCGTTCGAGCAGGATGAGAGGGAAGAGCGACAAGTCAACCCCGACGAACTTGTCGATCACGAGGATTTGGAAGATTGTAACTATCTACCGGCCTCCGAAGAGGATGTTAACCTCGGTAACGAAGATTTCATCGTGCCAGAGGAACCCCTTGAATAAGAACGCTTCAAGCGAGAGCTCATCGCCACTGCGAGGAGCCTAAAAAGAAACAGCAGCAGCTCCAAGCCGAACAGGATACGCTCAATGACAGATGGACCCAGCCCTGGTCGCCGAAGAAGGATATGGCTTTGAGCGCCAAACAAAATGTTACCCCAAATGCAGGCTGCTGCCATAATTTGACGACGAGGCCCTTGAGTCAATACCGTCAAAATACAATCATGTTGATCAACCGGACCGACCACCACGTGGATGGGACAAAGCGGCTAATTACGTCGAATACCAGCCCGCGCCCCCTCGCCGTAGAGGCAAGGAGATAGCGCCTCCGGGCTACACGTACGACCTACGTCAGGACCTGAACAATAGAGCCGTCAAACTGTTGGGGAACGTAGTAATTTCAAAAAAAATCCTACGCACACGCAAGATCATGGTGATGCATAGCAACGAGAGGGGAGAGTGTTGTCTACGTACCCTCGTAGACCGCAAGCGAAAGCGTTATGACAACGCGGTTGATGTAGTCGTACGTCTTCACGATCGACCGATCCTAGCACCGAAAGTACGGCACCTCCGTGATCTGCACACGTTCGGTTCGGTGACGTCCCACGAACTCACGATCCAGCACAGTGTCGAGGGAGAGCTTCGTCAGCACGACGGCGTGATGACGGTGATGATAAAGCTACCGGCGCAGGGCTTCGCCTAAGCACTACAACGATATGACCGAGGTGGATTATGGTGGAGGGGGCACCGCACACACCTAAGAGATCAATGATCAACTTCTGTGTTCTAGGGTGCCCCCTGCCCCCGTATATAAAGGAGAAACCGGGGAGGCCGGCCGGCCCTTGGGGCGCGCCAATGTAGCGACCCGACCTCAGCCGGTCAAGTCTTTGTGGTTAAGTGTCATCCCTGGATCGGTATGCTGACACACATAGTACTCGAGGATTTATAACAGAGGTAAATCACATGTATAAAGTAACGTAAATACTATTACCTCAATCCACATAGCGGAAATAACAACAAGGTTGTGCATTCCCATCAACACCAACAACAAAGTTGAGTGTAGAAATCATAACCCTAACGTATCTCTTACTCGTCGTAAGAATCCTGCAACATGAGACGTTGGAGCCACAAAGGGTCAGTACATTGAATGTACTGGCAAATTCACACCATAGGATAATGATGAATAATAGCTATCACTACATGCATATTTGGCTGGTGGAGGCTCTATGGTTATAATGTTTTGCGAAAAGCCAATTTTTCCCTACAACAAAGGAATATATTTTATTTAACTACCAAGCTGGTTGAAAAATTATTGAGAAGGTTTCTCCAACTCAATCCCAATTAAAAGTTAACAACCCAACAAATTAATTAAGTAAAGTGATGAGATCAACATGATAATTTCAAGAACCAGATACTCAAGACGTCCATAACCGGGGACACGGCTAACCATGATTGGTTTGTACACTCTGCAGAGGTTTGCGCACTTTTCCCCACAAGACTCGATCTCCTCTGTTGGATTTCTCGCACTACATGGTGTTTGAGAAACGGATGACCGAGACACAGTCTTTTAGAAGCATTAACTCTAACCCTGGGTAGACAATACCAACCTACATCCCCTACATCTGCTAGCCTACCACTGGAAGAGGTCATGCAACATACTCAACTATGCTAGAGCCCATAATAGCTTGTGGCTGCACACGGAAGTTTCCAGCACGAATAATCTTATGATCCCATTGAGCCTGGGTGGCATTCCATAGGGTGATCACACGGGTCCTCCGGGATCCCCTTGGTCAAGCACTGGGTTCTCCAGGTGCCCGGGCAGACCACTGGGTGCTCCAGTGTGCCCCTACCATTCCACCCAGATGTGTATTAAAGTAGCCACCTTAAGTTAACCATTAAATAATAACCCTCACATCTGTCATGAATCACTCAACCAATCCACGTCTACGAGCTTAGCAGAACTGTATGAGAATAACGTAGAAGTAACTCCCAAGGTTTGAATGCAGGACAATAGGTTCCTACCTCATCAACTACTTCCCCAATACCCACATGTTGTCAAGTCCTAACCATGCAGTGTTCGAGGGTTGAAACTAATGCATAAAAAACTGGGTATGAAAGGGATATGATCAAAGTGTGAACTTGCCTGTACTGTTGATGAAGATGATTCGCACTCAAAACTCTTGATAGTTCTACTCTTCACACTCCGGTCAATCTATCGTAAGCAAGAAATAGTAACCACACATAAGCAATCATGCAAAAGAATCAAAGAAAAGATCTCGAAAAACTTCAAAAACAATCAAATAACTCTTGCAACAGAGAACAATTTCTAACAGTACCAAAATTATGTAAATTTGGCCTTATCAGAAAGTTTAGGTCAAGAGCTTCAATTTGCAAAAAGAATCAACTCAAACGGAGTTATAAAACTCGAGTTATGATCAAACTAAATTCAAATACAAATCTTTTTGAAATCAAATTTTAAAACTTTCAAAAACAGGTTTAAGTTGGTTATCTGAATAGAGGGGAACATAACGAAGAAGTGGGCGTTGGTTTCGTTGAATTTGGACAAGCGAGTGAAAAGTTGTGAAGGTTTGAAGATCAGGGACTAATCGGTAAATAAAAATTATTCACGGATGGGTCCCTGGCCGAAAACTAAAATAAGAAGAAAAATCCTATCGAACGAATGTTCGTTACAGATCCTAATCTAATGAATTCGTTCACTGCAGAATGTAAACTAGCGAACGTCCACTAATTAACCTAACTAAAAAGAAAACCGGCTTTAAAAATAAAACCGAAGAAAACCAAAAGACTAAACCGGACCGGGGCGGTTTTTACCGGTTAAACGGGGTTCGGCCGGCGGCGGTCAATGGCGAGGCGAGGACAGCGGTGGGAGGCGGCGCGAGGCAGCGGCAGTGGCGTCGGCGACAGGTGGCGCGAGCGGCGGCGCGGCGATCTGCTGCGGGAGGCGGCGAGATACGGGAGGGGCGGCGGCGTGAGCAGAGAGAGGCGGGGCCTGGGCGGTGCTTATAAGGGCGGAGGGGAGGTCGAGGCGTGGAGGAGGGGCAAGGCAAGGCGGCGCGGAGGTGGCCGGGTCGGCCACGGCGGCGGCGGACGGCGTGCGGACGAGGGACTCCCGCCCGGAGATCGGGGACGGTGCGCGGCTGGGCTGGCGCGACGCGGTCGGCTGGGCCCTGGGTCGGCCCAGTCGGCTGCGGAGGGTTTTTTCTTACACAACCAATCAGAAATAATAAAACAAAAGAAATAAAATATTATGTAGGCATATAATATATCAAAATTTTCAGAAAAAGATTTTCTACCACATGGACATTTTGTAGCATCCAATAAAATGTACGAAAATTCAAATTAAACAAACAGTGCTACAACTCTAATAAAATCCAATAAAAATCATTTTAAAAATACCAAAATGATTTCAAATTTATTTCTCTCCAATTTTCTACTTTAGGGAATCATGTTACCCTATTTTCCATATATTTTATTTTTGGAGAAAAATAATTTTGAATAAAACTCCAAATAACTCCAAATTGAAAATAATTTCAAAAGGACTTTAAATTTGATCATTTTAACCTTCCAACTCATATTTCATATGTTTTGAAGAAGTCATTTTATCTTCTCTCATGAAAATCATTGAGTTGCATGAAGTTTATGAATTGGAAATGTCTCCGAATGAAATTCAAATCTTTTCAAAACTCTTTTTCATTTATTTAAATGGAAGAAGTCATGTCATCTTCTCTCTAGGGTTTTGTGGTGAAAAGAGTTTGAATTCACGGAGGTCATGAAAGCAAAATGAAAGTTTGGGAAAGTCCTTTTATTCCCTCTCATTTAACCTTCAAAAATTTCAAATTTCACTCAATTTCACACAAGCAACCACACCACATTCAAACAATCAATCAGAACTATTCATTTAATGTAACATTCCAAAATTTAGAATTTTGGGATGTTACAGCCAAGGAGGGGAGGAGTCCTCCGCCTAGTAGGAGTAGGACTCCCCCTTTCCTAGTCCAACTAGGAGCAGGAAGGGGAAAGGAAGGAAGAGGAAGAGGAGAAGGAAAGGGGGGCGCGCCGCCCTCCCTAGTCCAATTCGGACTCCCTATAGGGAGGGGGCAAGGCTGCCCCTTGTGGGCTGCCTTCCCTCTTCCCTATGGCCCATGTAGGCCCAACTTTCCCCCCCCCCCCGGGGGGGGGGGGGGGGGGGGCGTTCCGGTAACCCTCCGGCACTCCGGTTTTCTCCGAAACCACCCGGAACACTTCCGGTGTCTGAATATAGCCGTCCAATATATCAATCTCTATGTCTCGACCATTTCTGGACTCCCTGTCATGTCCGTGATCACATCCGGGACTCAAAACTACCTTCGGTACATCAAAACACATAAACTCATAATACTGATCTTCACCGAATGTTAAGCGTGCGGACCCTACGGGTTCGAGAACTATGTAGACATGACCGAGACACGTCTCCAGTCAATAACAAATAGCGGAACCTGGATGTTCATATTGGCTCCCACATATTCTATGAAGATCTTTATCGGTCAAACTGCATAACAACATACGTTGTTCCCTTTGTCATCGGTATGTTACTTGCCCGAGATTCGATCGTCGGTATCTCAATACATAGTTCAATCTCGTTACCGGCAAGTCTCTTTAATCGTTCCGTAATGCATCATCCCGCAACTAACTTATTAGTCACATTGCTTGCAAGGCTTATAGTGATGTGCATTACCGAGAGGGCCTAGAGATACCTCTCCGACAATCGGAGTGATAAATCCCAATCTTGATCTATGCCAACTCAACAAGTACCATCAAAGACACCTGTAGAGCACCTTTATAATAACCCTGTTACGTTGTGACGTTTGGTAGCACATAAAGTGTTCCTCCGGTATTCGGGAGTTGCATAATCTCATAGTCATAGGAACATGTATAAGTCATGAAGAAAGCAATAGCAACATACTAAACGATCAAGTGCTAAGCTAACGGAATGGGTCAAGTCAATCACATCATTCTCTAATGATGTGATCCCGTTAATCAAATGACAACTCATGTCTATGGCTAGGAAACTTAACCATCTTTGATTAAACGAGCTAGTCAAGTAGAGGCATACTAGTGACACTCTGTTTGTTTATGTATTCACACATGTACTAAGTTTCCGGTTAATACAATTCTAGCATGAATAATAAACATTTATCATGATATAAGGAAATATAAATAACAACATTATTATTGCCTCTAGGGCATATTTCCTTCGGTCTCCCACTTGCACTAGAGCCAATAATCTAGATTACACAGTAAGGATTCAAACACCCATGGAGTCTTGGTGCTGATCATGTTTTGCTCGTGAGAGAGGCTTAGTCAACGGTTCTGCAACATTCAGATCCGTATGTATCTTGCAAATCTCTATGTCTCCCTCCTTGACTTGATCGCGGATGGAATTGAAGCGTCTCTTGATGTGCTTGGTTCTCTTGTGAAATCTGGATTCCTTTGCCAAGGCAATTGCACCAGTATTGTCACAAAAGATTTTCATTGGACCCGATGCACTAGGTATGACACCTATATCAGATATGAACTCCTTCATCCAGACTCCTTCATTTGCTGCTTCCGAAGCAGCTATGTACTCCGCTTCACACGTAGAACCCGCCACGATGCTTTGCTTAGAACTGCACCAACTGACAGCTCCACCGTTCAATATAAACACGTGTCCTGTTTGTGACTTAGAGTCATCCGGATCTGTGTCAAAGCTTGCATCGACATAACCATTTACGACGAGCTCTTTGTCACCTCCATAAACGAGAAACATATCCTTAGTCCTTTTCAGGTATTTCAGGATGTTCTTGACCACTGTCCAGTGATCCACTCCTGGATTACTTGGGTACCTCCCTGCTAAACTGATAGAAAGGCACACATTAGGTCTGGTACACAGCATTGCATACATGATAGAGCCTATGGCTGAAGCATAGGTAACACCTTTCATTTTCTCTCTATCTTCTGCAGTGGTCGGGCATTGAGTCTGACTCAACTTCACACCTTGTAACACAGGCAAGAACCCTTTCTTTGCTTGATCCATTTTGAACTTTTTCAAAACTTTATCAAGGTATGTGCTTTGTGAAAGTCCAATTAAGCGTCTTGGTCTATCTCTATAGATCTTGATGCCCAATATATAAGCAGCTTCACCAAGGTCTTTTGTTGAAAAACTCTTGTTCAAGTATCCTTTTATGCTATCCAGAAATTCTATATCATTTCCAATCAACAATATGTCATCCACATATAATATTAGAAATGCTACAGAGCTCCCACTCACTTTCTTGTAAATATAGGCTTCTTCAAAAGTATGTATAAAACCATATGCTTTGATCACACTATCAAAACGTTTATTCCAACTCCGAGATGCTTGTACCAGTCCATAAATGGATCACACTATCAGGAATGCAGTCTTTACATCCATTTGCCAAATTTCATAATCATAAAATGCAGCAATTGCTAGCATGATTCGGACGGACTTAAGCATCGCTACGGGTGAGAAGGTCTCATCGTAGTAAACTCCTTGAACTTGTCAAAAACCTTTTGCAACAAGCCGAGCTTTGTAGTCAGTAACATTACCGTCAGCGTCAGTCTTCTTCTTGAATGTCCATTTATTCTCGATGGCATGTCGATCATCGGGCAAGTCAACCAAAGTCCACACTTTGTTCTCATAAATGGATCCCATCTCAGATTTCATGGCCTTAAGCCTTTTCGCGAAAGCTGGGCTCATCATCGCTTCCTCATAGTTCGTAGGTTCGTCATGGTCAAGTAACATGACTTCCTGAACAGGATTACCGTACCACTCTGGTGCGGATCTTACTCTGGTTGACCTACGAGGTTCGGTAGTAACTTGATCAGAAGTTACATGATCATCATCATTAGCTTCCTCACTAATTGGTGTAGGAGTCACAGGAACAGATTCCTGTGATGAACTACTTTCCAATAAGGGAGCAGGTACAATTACCTCATCAAGTTCTACTTTCCTCCCACTCACTTCTTTTGAGAGAAACTCCTTCTCTAGAAAGATTCCAAATTTAGCAACAAAAGTCTTGCCTTCGGATCTGTGATAGAAGGTGTACCCAACAGTAGCCCCGGGCATTCTGTCTTTTCAGTTTGTTCGGTTCGGTCTTTTCGGTCTTCCAATAATTCGGTCTTCCAGAATTGAAGACCGAAATAATTTCGGTCTTTTCGGTTCTTCACTATTCGGTCTTCGGTCTTTACAATTCGGTCTTTGGTCCCGACCAAATAGACCAAATTAATTTGCTAGAACTCATATTCATGTTACTTCCAGACTTCCAGTACCAATACATGTTTATATTTGAGAGCAGAAAGTACCAATACATGTTTATATGCAACAGCAAGTAGCAAAGTACCAGTACATGTTTACATTTGAGAGCAAGTAACAAGATTCATATGACACAAAGTAAGAACATTCATGATTCATGGTCCAGCAACAAGATTCATGCATGCATAATCATTTCTATTTGAAAGAAAGTAAGAAGATTCGTCTCCTGCTTCTGCTGCTGCTGCTTCTGCATCTGCCTTTGCCTCTACACTCATAAATGCATCTTGATTCTCATTCAGTTTGTCATCATGTTCAGAAAACATCTAAAAAAAGAGGACATTGGTCTGTCAAACAACATTGACCTGATCAAATCACAACATAAATGTACACCATGTATATATCTAGTTTCAGGAAACAAACACAAATGCATTACTGTGTATGCAGTACTAAAGTATTGAAGCTGCTAACATTTGACACAAAACAAGCACAAATACAGTGTTCTATTTGTTGTCCCCAAGTGCTAACATTTGACACAAAGCAAGGGCATGTATATTATAAGTGAACATTAAACAGCTTTAAGCCCTTATCGTTTAAAAGAAGCTTTAACTTATCGCCCGCACAGAAGAAACTGCCTCGGGCAACGGTTCCCCACAAGGGGGCATTTGAAGTATGCTAATGCACTCCCACTGCCAGATTTCAACTTCTTAGCTGGCACAGTGGCGTCGGGATCAAAACAAGAACCTTTTGTGGTGCTATAAGAGATACCTAATATGCAAATGTTCCTGCACTATAAATATTAGTCACTGGAACTGCAGAAAATCTAACATTACGTGATTTCAGAACATTATCACTTTGCTGGTGACATCATGTGTGCTGGCGTTGGTGATTGTGGAACCAATGAGGTGAAGGACTGTCCAGTTTTGTCAATCTTGTCAGGAACAACAGCATGTAGATCAAAAGCGTATTGCCTACAAAACACATTCTGCAGGAGTGCTTATTTTCGTAGGAATCACAGGTTTACAGAGAGGTGGGGTAGCTCACCTTCAGCTGCGATGTTGAGAACCAAAAGTGGGCAGGTCGTCGGGAGGTGGAGCACCGGCGGCGGACGGCCGCGTCGTAGGCGGTGGAGCAACCGACGGGAGGTTGGGGTTGGCGGCGGCGCAGGGCGACAGTCTTCACGGTCAGGGGCTCAGGGCCGCCGCTCGAGGTGCCCGTCTTCACCTGCCAGGCCTGCCGCTCGGGCGCCGGTCTTCACCGGCTAGGGCCGCCGCTCGGGCGCCGATCTTCATTCAGGGGGGCGCAGCGCGCATCGAGGCAAGCAGCAGGCGGCGGCTAGGGTTAGCAGTGGGAGAACGAGAGATTGGCTGGTGGTGGTTTCTATGAATCGGGATGTGAGGATGCGAGGTCGTGTACTCTACTCTGTAGTTTTTTTTTGAGGGGGCTCTACTCTGTAGTTGGGTCTAGTGCGTGACCATTGGGCTGGCCGGACGAGCCTTAGGATGGGCTTTTATTAATCGGTCTATACGGGCTATTCGGTCCTAAACATAGCATGACCGATCAGACCGAAACTAGTTCGGTCTTCTATTTGCACAGACCGTTTTTTATTCGGTCTTTTCTAATTCGGTCTTTTCGGGTTCGGTCTCGGTCTTTCCGGTTTCGGTCTTCGGTCTTCGGTTTTTATGCCCGGGGTGACCCAACAGTCTCTTTTGGGTATCCTATGAAGACACATTTTTCCGATTTGGGTTCGAGCTTATCAGGTTGAAGCTTTTTCACATAAGCATCGTAGCCCCAAACATTAAGAAACGACAACTTTGGTTTCTTGCCAAACCACAGTTCATAAGGTGTCGTCTCAACGGATTTAGATGGTGCCCTATTTAACGTGAATGCAGCCGTCTCTAAAGCACAACCCCAAAACGACAGCGGTAAATCAGTAAGAGACATCATAGATCACACCATATCTAGTAAAGTACGATTACGACATTCGGACACACCATTACGCTGTGGTGTTCCGGGTGGCGTGAGTTGCGAAACTATTCCGCATTGTTTCAAATGAAGACCAAATTCGTAACTCAAATATTCTCCTCCACGATCAGATCGTAGAAACTTTATTTTCTTGTTACGATGATTTTCCACTTGACTCTGAAATTCTTTGAACTTTTCAAATGTTTCAGACTTATGTTTCATCAAGTAGATATACCCATATCTGCTCAAATCATCTGTGAAGGTGAGAAAATAACGATACCCGCCGCGAGCCTCAATATTCATTAGACCACATACATCAGTATGTATGATTTCCAACAAATCTGTTGCTCGCTCCGTTGTTCGGGGGAATGGAGTTTTAGTCATCTTGCCCATGAGGCATAGTTTGCAAGTACCAAGTGATTCCAAAAGTCCATCAGAATGGAGTTTCTTCATGCGCTTTACACCAATATGACCCAAACGGCAATGCCACAAATAAGTTGCACTATCATTATCAACTCTGCATCTTTTGGCTTCAATATTATGAATATGTGTGACTACTATCAAAATTCAACAAAAATAGACCACTCTTCAAGGGTGCATGACCATAAAAGATATTACTCATATAAATAGAACAACCATTATTCTCTGATTTAAATGAATAACCATCTCACACCAAACAAGATCCAGATATAATGTTCATGCTTAACGCTGGTACCAAATAACAATTATTTAGGTCTAAAACTAATACCGAAGGTAGATGCAGAGGTAGTGTGCCGATCGCGATCACATCGACTTTGGAACCATTTCCCACGCGCATCGTCACCTCATCCTTAGCCAATCTTCGCTTAATCTGTAGTCCCTGTTTCGAGTTGCAAATATCAGCAACAGAACCAGTATCAAATACCCAGGTGCTACTGCGAGCATTAGTAAGGTACACATCAATAACATGTATATCACAAATACATTTGTTCACCTTGCCATCCTTCTTATGCGCCAAATACTTGGGGCAGTTCCGCTTCCAGTGACCAGTCCCTTTGCAGTAGAAGCACTCAGTCTCAGGCTTAGGTCCAGACTTGGGCTTCTTCACTTGAGTAGCAACTTGCTTGTCGTTCTTCTTGAAGTTCCCCTTCTTCCCTTTACCCTTTTTCTTGAAACTGGTGGTCTTGTTGACCATCAACACTTGATGCTCCTTCTTGATTTCTACCTCCGCGGCCTTTAGCATTGCGAAGAGCTTGGGAATTGTCTTATCCATCCCTTGCATGTTATAGTTCATCATGAAGCTCTTGTAGCTTGGTGGCAGTGATTGAAGAATTCTGTCAATGACACTATCATCAGGAAGATTAACTCCCAGTTGAATCAAGTGATTGTTATACCCAGACATTTTGAGTATATGCTCACTGACAGAACTATTCTCCTCCATCTTGTAGCTGTAGAACTTATTGGAGACTTCATATCTCTCAATCCGGGCATTTGCTTGAAATATTAACTTCAAATCCTGGAACATCTCATATGCTCCATGACGTTCAAAACGTCGTTGAAGTCCCGGTTCTAAGCCGTAAAGCATGGCACACTGAACTATCGAGTAGTCATCAGCTTTGCTCTACCAGACGTTCATAACATCTGGCATTGCTCCTGCAGCGGGTTTGGCACCTAGCGGTGCTTCCAGGACGTAATTCTTCTGTGCTGCAATGAGGATAATCCTCAAGTTACGGACCCAGTCTGTGTAGTTGCTACCATCATCTTTCAACTTAGCTTTCTCTAGGAACGCATTAAAATTCAACGGAATAACAGCACGGGCCATCTATCTACAACAACATAGACATGCAAAATACTATCAGGTACTAAGTTCATGATAAATTAAAGTTCAATTAATCATATTACTAAAGAACTCCCACTTAGATAGACATCCCTCTAATCATCTAAGTGATCACATGATCCATATCAACTAAACCATGTCCGAGCATCACGTGCGATGGAGTAGTTTTCAATGGTGAACATCACTATGTTGATCATATCTAATATATGATTCACGCTCGACCTTTCGATCTCAGTGTTCCGAGGCCATATCTGCATATGCTAGGCTCGTCAAGTTTAACCCGAGTATTCTGCGTGTTCAAAACTGGATTGCACCCGTTGTATGTGAACGTAGAGCTTATCACACCCGATCATCACGTGGTGTCTCGACACGACGAACTTTCGCAATGGTGCATACTCAGGGAGAACACTTGTACCTTGAAATTTAGTGATAGATCATCTTATAATGCTACCGTCGAACTAAGCAAAATAAGATGCATAAAGGATAAACATCACATGCAATCAATATAAGTGATATGATATGGCCATCATCATCTTGTGCCTTTGATCTCCATCTCCAAAGCACCGCCATGATCACCATCATCACCAGCGCGACACCTTGATCTCCATCGTAGCATCGTTGTCGTCTCGCCAACTATTGCTTCTACGACTATCGCTAACGCTTAGTGATAAAGTAAAGCAATTACATGGCGATTGCATTTCATACAATAAAGCGACAACCATATGGCTCCTGCCAGTTGCCGATAACTTCATTACAAAACATGATCATCTCATACAATAAAATTTAGCATCATGTCTTGACCATATCACATCACAACATGCCCTGCAAAAACAAGTTAGACGTCCTCTACTTTGTTGTTGCAAGTTTTACGTGGCTGCTACGGGCTGAGCAGGAACCGTTCTTATCTACGCATCAAAACCACAACGATTTTTCGTCAAGTATGTGATGTTTTAACCTTCAACAAGGACCGGGCGTAGCCACACTCGATTCAACTAAAGTTGGAGAAACTGACACCCGTCAGCCACCTGTGTGCGAAGCACGTTGGTAGAACCAGTCTCGCGTAAGCGTACGCGTAATGTCGGTCCGGACCGCTTCATCCAACTATAACGCCGAATCAAAGTATGACATGCTGGTAAGCAGTATGATTATTATTGCCCACAACACACTTGTGTTCTACCCATGCATATAACATCTACACATAAACCTGGCTCAGATGCCACTGTTGGGGAACGTAGTAATTTAAAAAAATTCCTACGCACACGCAAGATCATGGTGATGCATAGCAACGAGAGGGGAGAGTGTTGTCTACATACCCTCGTAGACCGTAAGCGGAAGCATTATGACAACGCGGTTGATGTAGTCGTACGTCTTCACGATCGACCGATCCTAGCACCGAAAGTACGGCACCTCCGCGATCTGCACACGTTCGGCTCGGTGACGTCCCACGAACTCACGATCCAGCAGAGTGTCGAGGGAGAGCTTCGTCAACACGACGCCGTGATGACGGTGATGATGAAGCTACTGGCGCAGGGCTTTGCCTAAGCATTGCAACGATATGACCGAGGTTGATTATGGTGGAGGGGGGCACCGCACACGGCTAAGAGATCAATGATCAACTTGTGTGTTCTAGGGTGCCTCCCTGCCCCCGTATATAAAGGAGCAAGGGGGAGTGCGGCCAGCCCTTGGGGCGCGCCTAGGAGGGGAGGAGTCCTCCTCCTAGTAGGAGTAGGACTCCCCCTTTCCTAGTCCAACTAGGAGGAGGAAGGGGAAAGGAAGGAAGAGGAAGAGGAGAAGGAACGGGGGGCGCGCCCCCTCCCTAGTCCAATTCGGACTCCCTATAGGGAGGGGGCACGGCTGCCCCTTGTGGGCTGCCTCCCCTCTTCCCTATGGCCCATGTAGGCCCAACTTTCCCCGGGGGGTTCCGGTAACCCTCCGGCACTCCGGTTTTCTCCGAAACCACCCGGAACACTTCCGGTGTCCGAACATAGCCGTCCAATATATCAATCTTTATGTCTCAACCATTTTGGGACTCCTCGTCATGTCCGTGATCACATCCGGGACTCCGAACTACCTTCGATACATCAAAACACACAAACTCGTAATACTGGTCGTCACCGAACGTTAAGCGTGCGGACCCTATGGGTTCGAGAACTATGTAGACATGACCGAGACACATCTCCGGTCAATAACCAATAGCGGAACCTGGATGTTCATATTGGCTCCAACATATTCTACGAAGGTCTTTATCGGTCAAACCGCATAACAACATATGTTGTTCCCTTTGTCATCAGTATGTTACTTGCCCGAGATTCGATCGTCGGTATCTCAATATCTAGTTCAATCTCGTTACTGGCAAGTCTCTTTACTCATTCAGTAATGCATCATCCCGCAACTAACTTATTAGTCACATTGCTTGCAAGGCTTATAGTGATGTGCATTACCGAGAGGGCCCAGAGATACCTCTCCGACAATCGGAGTGACAAATCCCAATCTTGATGTATGCCAACTCAACAAGTACCATCGGAGACACCTATAGAGCAACTTTATAATCACATAGTTACTTTGTGACGTTTGGTAGCACACAAAGTGTTCCTCCGGTATTCGGGAGTTGCATAATCTCATAGTCATAGGAACATGTATAAGTCATGGAGAAAGCAATAGCAACATACTAAACGATCAAGTGCTAAGCTAATGGGATGGGTCAAGTCAATCACATCATTCTCTAATGATGTGATCCCTTTAATCAAATGATAACTCATGTCTATGGCTAGGAAACATAACCATCTTTGATTCAACGAGCTAGTCAAGTAGAGGCATACTAGTGACACTCTGTTTGTCTATGTATTCACACATGTACTAAGTTTCCGGTTAATACAATTCTAGCGTGAATAACAAACATTTATCATGATATAAGGAAATATAAATAGCAACTTTATTATTGCCTCTAGGGCATACTTCTTCACAAACCCGATCAATCTATGGATCAAGTGGACGCGCTCTAGCACGAGATGATGGCCATCAGGCCTGGCATGATAAACACAATCAAATCCGGGGTCAGCCTCGAACACAGATGTCATCCGAACTCTGTCGCGATGTCGCCCGGTATAGAGGTGCCGCACACCCCATGTGATTTACCGAATAGGTAATGCAACACCCGTTTCTGGAAGGGTTTAAACCCGTAAACATCGAGCCTTACGATGGCATGACAGATCCCGCAGTATGGATTGAAGATTTTCTTAACCACATTCACATGGCTCGTGGAGATGATCTCCACGCCATCAAATATCTCCCCCTAAAGCTAAAAGGACCAGCACGCCACTGATTAAATAGCCTCCCAAAGAACTCCATTGGTAGTTGGGAGGACTTAGAGGACGCTTTTCGGGACAACTTTCAGGGCACTTATGTCCGGCCATCGGACGCTGATGACCTGAGTCACATAGTCCAGCAACCCGGAGAGTCAGCCCGCAAACTCTGGACTCGGTTCTTAATTAAAAAGAACCAAATTGTCGACTGTCCGGACGCCGCATTCAAACACAGCGTCCGTGACGAAATGGCTCACCCGACACCTCGGTCAGGAAAAGCTGAAGACTATGGCAGCTCTTACTGCACTCATGACCCGCTTATGTGCAGGTGAAGATAGCTGGCTGGCTCGTCGAAGCAACAGTACCAGCGACCCAGGCACCTCTGAGGCCAGGGATGGCAATGGAAGGCCACAATGCAGCAACAATAAGTGTCGGAACAACAACGAGGAAACCGAGGATAGCGCAGTAAACGCCGGATTCAGCGGCTCAAAACCCGGTCAACGGAAGAAGACGTTCAAAGGAAATAGAGACGGCCCATCCAATCTGGACAAAATACTGGATAGGCCCTACCAGATTCATGGCACCCCTGACAAGCTTGCCGACCACACCAACAGAAACTGCTGGGTTTTCAAACAGGCCGGTAAGTTAAATACCGAACACAAGGGGAAAGGACCTCAAAGCAAGGACGGTGAGGAGCCTTGCCCTCCGAACACCAGGGGACAGAAGAAGTTTCCCCCGAGGTGAAAACAGTGAACATGATATATGTCACTCGCATCCCCAAGAGGGAGCGCAAACACGCATTACGGGACGTCTACGCCGTAGAGCCTGTCGCCCCAAATTCAACCCATGGTCGGCTTGTCCGATCACATTTGATCGCAGGGACCACCCAACCAGTATCCGTCACGGAGGTTCAGCGGCCCTGGTGCTCGATCCCATCATCAACGGATACCATCTCACCCGAGTACTAATGGACGGCGGCAGCAGTCTTAACTTGATTTATCAAGATACTGTTCGTAAGATGGGCATCGACCCGTCCAGAATCAAGCCTAGTAACACTACCTTTAAAGGAGTGATACCTGGCGTGGGACCCGCTTCACGGGCTCCTTAACACTGGAGGTAGTATTCGGTTCTCTAGACAACTTTCAAAGCGAAGAATTGATCTTCGACATCGTCCCTTTCCGCAGTGGTTATCATGCACTGCTTGGACGAACTGCTTTCGCCCGCTTTAATGCAGTCCCGCACTATGCTTATTTGAAGCTCAAAATGCCCGGACCATGCGGCGTCATCACAGTAAATGGAAATATGGAGCGCTCCCTCCGTACTGAGGAGGACACTGCGGCGTCATTAAGCTGAATAGCTCGCCGGCCACCGAAACCCATGACACCGCTAAGCGAGTCTGATCCACATTACAGAGCGATAGCTCGGCGGATCCGGAGCTTGAATAGCAGTTCAGCCTCCGCCGATCGCCCCATAATGTTGCGCCACACGTACCGCTCGAGCATAATTACGCACTTAAAATACCTTGGGCAGCGCCGGAGGCACACCATGGAAAAGGTCTATAGTACGGCTTGACCCTATTCGGACCTTAATATTTTCCCACGACAGGTTCGTTAAAACCTGCCTACTATTCGGTGGTACAAGGGCTCTTTTCTATGTCCTTCTTTCTTGCAGACGACCATCGACTTCTCCTCTCAAAGGATTTTTCACCAAGGAGAAACGACGCAGACGTGTGGCAGGGCACCGTTGGGATCTTCAAACCACTAATTTTAGGCCCTGTGTAAAACTTTCCCTTGTGTAAACTCTCGACATGTAAAATGGCCTCGATATTCATGGCATTCTCTGTAAAAACACGGTTCGACGTATCAATAAGGGTATAAAGGAAACAGTTGATCTCCACTTTTGTTTGGACTTCACATTATATTCATTGTATCATCTGTATTCCCTCCCTGTTTCAGACTGCACAAGTGCTTTAGTCCGGCCTTCACACCGGGGGCTGTATTCGACCCTGCACACTTCAAAGTCCGAACACCTATAGTGAACTCTTCGGCGTCCCGGATATTGCATTATATGCATTGGCGCCGAATCATGTCTTTGGTCCATAGTTGGGTTGCCCGGCTCCTATGCTTACCACCTTACGTTCCACTCATTCGGCTAAGGTAGTAAAGGGAGAACTACTGCGATTGTATTTCTGGTTTGTCCGGTCAAGTACCTCAGTAGAGAAAGCCGAAAACTGACTGTCATGATAGGCGAGAGCTGGTCGGCAATTCGGTGACTTAGTATTATACTACATATCGTTAGCGATTCACCCCGCGTTATACGAGGGGCTGGTCTTCGTCCGGCCGCGTGGTAAAGGCACCATAGTCCAGATAACCTCACACGCACCAGGGGCTAGTACTTAGCTCCACAGTCAAACACCTATGTCTAAGTGAAAGTAATTGATACGTCTCCGTCATATCTATAATTTTTGATTGTCCCATGCCAATATTCTACAACTTTTACATACTTCTGGCAACTTTTTATACTATTTTTGGGACTAACATATTGATCCAGTGCCAGTTCCTGTTTGTTGCATGTTTTTTGTTTCGAAGAAAATCCATATCAAACGGAGTCCAAACGGGATAAAAACTTATGGAGATTTTTTTGGAATATATGTGAATTTTGGGAAGTGGAATAAACGCGAGACGATGCCTGAGGGGCCCACGAGGGTGAGGGGCGCGCCCTCCTCGTGGACACTTCTTAAGGCGGTTGGTGCCCTTCTTTCGCCGCAAGAAATCCAATATCAGGATAAAAATCGTGTCCAAATTTCAGCCCAATCGGAGTTATGGATCTCCGAAAATTTAAGAAATGGTGAAAGGGAAGAATCAAAGAGCGCAGAAACAAAAAGAAACGGAAAGAGAGAGAGAGATCCAATATCGGAGGGGCTCCCGCCCCTCCACCTCCATGGAAGCCAAGGACCAGAGGGGAAATCCTTCTCCCATCTAGGGGAAGGTCAAGGAAGAATAAGAAGGGGGGCTCTCTCCCCCTCTCTCCCGGTGGCGCCGGAACGCCGCCGGGGCCATCATCGCGACAGCAATCTACACCAACAACTTCACCGCCGTCATCACCAACTCTCTCCCCCTCTATGCAGCGGTGTAACCCCTCTTTTACCCACTGTAATCTCTACTTAAACATGGTGCTCAACGCTATATATTATTTCCCAATGATGTATGGCCATCCTATGATGTTTGAGTAGATTCATTTTGTCCTATGGGTTAATTCATGATGTTGATTGGTTTGAGTTGCATGTTTTATTATTAGTGTTGTCCTATGGTGCTCTCCGTGTCGCGCGAGCGTGATGGATCCCTGCTGTAGGGTTTGCAATATGTTCATGATTTGCTTATGGTGGGTGGCGTGAGTGACAGAAGCACAGAACCGAGTAAGTAGGTTGTTTGCATATGGGAGTAAAGAGGACTTGATGCCTTATAATGCTATGGTTGGGTTTTACCTTAATGATCTTTAGTAGTTGCGGATGCTTGCTAGTGTTCCAATCATAAGTGCATATGATCCAAGAAGAGAAAGTATGTTAGCTTATGCCTCTCCCTCAAATAAAATTGCAATAATGATTACCGGTCTAGTTATCGATTGCCTAGGGACAAATAACTTTCTCGTGAAAAAAAGCTCTCTACTAAAACTAACTTAGTTGTGTCTTTATCTAAACAGCCCCTAGCTTTTCTTACATGCTCTTTATTATCTTGCAAACCTATCCTATCACACCTACAAAGTACTTCTAGTTTCATACTTGTTCTAGGTAAAGCGAACGTTAAGCGTGCGTAGAGTTGTATCGGTGGTCGATAGAACTTGAGGGAATATTTGTTCTACCTTTAGCTCCTCGTTGGGTTTGACACTCTTACTTATTGAAAGAGGCTACGATTGATCCCCTATACTTGTGGGTTATCAAGACCTTTTTCTGGCGCTATTGCCGGGTTGCAATAGCGTGGGGTGAATATTCTCGTGTGTTCTTGTTTGCTTTATCACTAAGTAGTTTTTATTTTCTGTTCTAAGTTGTTCTCTATCTTTAGTTATGGATATGGAACACGAAATACCAAAAAAAAGGTTTACTTGCTACTCATGGAGATGGGGAACCTCCTAAACCCCATTCAATTATATAATGGGAGACACGTTGGATCAACGTGAATACTTTAGGTATTATCGCTTGACTCAAAAAGGGAAAGTATTATGGGATCAAATTCATATGTTGCATTGGTATGGTCGGCAATTATGCCTGAGATATGATTATACTTGTTGCTCTAGGATGAAGGCTCCACACCTGCCCTTTTCATGCAAATTTAATTATGATAAAACCTTGGCTTCTTATGCTAATGGTATATATGATTACTATGATGTGGAACAAATAGAAGAATTCATTGCTTTTATGGGTGCTTGGGAAATTGAATCTTTGTTTAAAGAGTTTGAAGATTTTGATGATTCAGTTTATACACCTAAAAATTTAGCTATCCTTAAATACTGCTATGAGAATTATAAATACAATTATGATATTGATGAATTTATTGAGAAAGTCTCTGCTGTCTGAGAAGAGACTAATATTTTGCAGGAGTCTATGGAAGAAGAAATTAATGAAACTATGAGCTCATTGGATGAAAAAGATGATGAGGAGAGCGAAGAACAAAAGGAGGAAGATTGGATTAGCTACCCGTGCCCACCTTCTAATGAGAGTAACTGTCCAACTCATAAATTATTTAATGTCCCTTCGTTCTTACCGAAGGATGAATGCCATGATAATTGCTATGATCCCGTTGATTCGTTTGAAATATCCCTTTTTGACGAACTTGATGCTTGCTATTCTTGTGGCCAAGATGCCAATATGAATTATGCTTATGGAGATGAACTTGCTATTGTTCCTTATGTTAAACATGAAATTTTTGCTATTGCACCCACACATGATAGCCCTATTATCATTTTTAATTCTCCAAACTACACTATATCGGAGAAGTTTGCACTTATTAAGGATTATATTGATGGGTGGCCTTTTACCGTTGCACATGATAATTTTGAGGAATATAATATGCATGTGCTTGCTGCTCCTACTTGCAATTATTATGAGAGAGGAACTACATCTCCGCCTCTCTATGTTTCCAACACGAAAAAATTGCAAGAAACTTCTTATGCTATGTATTGGCCTTTACTTGACGTGCATGAATTGTTCTTGTATGACATGTCGATGCATAGGAAGAGAGTTAGACTTCGTCATTGCTTGATATATGTTGCTTTCTGCTCACTACTAAATGCCAAATCATTGTTAATTAAAATTGGCTTTGATATACCTTGGGATCCAGGTGGATCAATTACTTGAGCACTTTATGCCTAGCTTAATGGCTTTAAAGAAAGCGCAGCCAGGGAGACAACTCGGAAGTTTTAGAGAGTCATTTATTTCTGTTGATTGCTTTTATATAGTTTAAAAACAAAAAAATATAGAAGGGAACTTTAAACTTCACAAAAAGGAAAGTGAAAGTGAGAGAGACAAGCATTGTTGAAGTGGGGGAGCTCCTTGAACTTTGTTCATGCTCATGGAAACTTTGCGAATCTTCATTACAGAAACTTTTCAACAAAAATAATTATCCCCTTGTACAATTCCATTGTATTACAAAAATAATGTGCCAAGATTTGCCTTTAGGATGTTTACATTGCTTGTTGGTTTGTGCGGTGCACAACAGAAACTTTGGTTGTAGTGCGCGATTTTACATTTTTTTACTGGAACGTCAAACGGTTCTCAAACTTTTTGCACTGTCTTTCTATACAAATTGATTATTTTTCCTACTCTTTTCAGAATTTTTGGAGTACCAGAGGTATGGTGAATGTTTAGATTACTACAGACTGTCCTGTTTAGGACAGATTCTATTTTTGATGCATTGTTTTGCTTGTTTTGATGAAACTATCGATTTCTATTAGTGGATTAAGCCATGGAAAAGTTATATTATAGTAGCTACAATGCAAAAACAAAATATGAATTGGTTTACAACAGTACTTAGAGTAGTGATTTGCTTTATTATACTAACGGATCTTACCGAATTTTTTGTTGAGTTTTGTGTGGATGAAGTGATCAAAGATCGAGGAGGTCTCGATATGAGGAGAAGGAGGAGAAGCAAGAGCTCAAGCTTGGGGATGCCCAAGGCACACCAATTAATATTCAAGGAGACTCAAGCGTCTAAGCTTGGGGATGACCCGGAAGGCAACCCCTCTTTCTTCAACAAGTATCGGTAAGTTTTCGGTTTCGTTTCGTTCATGTGATATGTGCAAATCTTGGAGCATCTTTTGCATTTAGTTTTTCCCTTTTTATTTTATGCACCATGCTGGTATGAGATAGTCCATGGTTGATTTATAGAATGCTCATTGCACTTCACTTATATCTTCTGAGTGTGGCTTTAAAGAATGCTTCATGTGCATCACTTATATTTGTTAGAGCGTGGGCATATCTTTTGTAGAAAGAATTAAACTCTCTTGCTTCACTTATATCTATTTAGAGAGATGACAGGAATTGGTCATTCACATGGTTAGTCATAAAATCCTACATAAAACTTGTAGATCACTGAATATGATATGTGTGATTCCTTGCAATAGTTTTGCGATATAAAGATGCTGATATTAGAGTCATGCTAGTGGGTAATTGTGGATTGTAGAAATACTTGTGTTGAAGTTTGTGATTCCCGTAGCATGCACGTATGATGAACCGTTATGTAACAAAGTCGGAGCATGATTTATTTATTGATTGTCTTCCTTATGAGTGACGGTCGGGGACGAGCGATGGTTTTTTCCTTCCAATCTACCCCCCCCAG
The DNA here is from genome assembly GCF_018294505.1 of Triticum aestivum. Classification (NCBI taxonomy): domain Eukaryota; kingdom Viridiplantae; phylum Streptophyta; class Magnoliopsida; order Poales; family Poaceae; genus Triticum; species Triticum aestivum. Next base: position 378,726,078 of record NC_057811.1, read on the forward strand.
GATCATGCGTCTAATGCTTTGTTTTGATAGCTTTTAGACTTTTGCAATAAGTATGTGAATTCTTTATGACTAATGTTGAGTCCATGGATTATACGCACTCTCACCCTTCCATCATTTCTAGCCTCTTCGGTATCGTGCATTGCCCTTTCTCACCTCAAGAGTTGGTGCAAACTTCGCCGGTGCATCCAAACCCCGTGATATGATACGCTCTGTCACACATAAGCCTCCTTATACCTTCCTCAAAACAGCCACCATACCTACCTATCATGGCATTTCCATAGCCATTCCGAGATATATTGACATGCAACTTCCATCATCATCATATACATGACTTGAGAATTTATTGTCATATTGCTTTGCATGATCATAAGATAGCTAGCATGGTGTTTTCATGGCTTGTCCATTTTTTGATGCCATTGCTACGCTAGATCATTCCACATCCCGGTACACCGCCGGAGGCATTCATATAGAGTCATACTTTGTTCTAGATATTGAGTTGTAAGTAAATAAAAGTGTGATGATCATCATTATTAGAACATTGTCCCATGTGAGGTTATCAAAATAAAAGTGGCCAAAGAAGCCCAAAAAAAGGGGGAGAGGCCAAATAAGCCTACAAAAAAAGAAGAAAAAAGAAAAAAAAGAGAAAAAATGAGAGAAAAGAGAGAAGGGACAATGTTACTATCTTTTTACCATACTTGTGCTTCAGAGTAGCACCATGTTCTTCATATAGAGAGTCTCTTCAGTTATCACTTTCATATACTAGTGGGAATTTTCATTATAGAACTTGGCTTGTATATTCCAACGATGGGCTTCCACCAATGCCCTAGGTCTTCATGAGCAAGCAAGTTGGATGCATACCCGCTTAGTTTCAATTTGAGCTTTCATACACGTATAGCTCTAGTGCATCTGTTGCATGGCAATCCCTACTCCTCGCATTGACATCAATTGATGGGCATCTCCATAGCCCATTGATTAGCCGCGTCGATGTGGGGCTTTCTTCCTTTTTGTCTTCTCCACACAACCTCCATAATCATATTCTATTCCACCTATAGTGCTATATCCATGGCTCACGCTCATGTATTGCCTGAAAGTTGACAAGGTTTGAGAACATCAAAAGTATGAGACAATTGCTTGGCTTGTCATCGGGGTTGTGCATGATTTGAATATTTTGTGTGGTGAAGATGGAGCATAGCCAGACTATATGATTTTGTAGGCATAACTTTCTTTGGCCGTGTTATTTTGAAAAGACATGATTGCTTTATTAGTATGCTCGAAGTATTATTGTCTTAATGTCAAATGATAGACTATTGCTTTGAATCACTCGTGTCTTAATATTCATGCCATGATTAGATTACATAATCAAGATCATGCTAGGTAGAGTTCCACATCAAATTTTTTTATCATTTACCTACTCGAAAACGAGCAGGAATTAAGCTTGGGGATGGTGATACGTCTCCGTCGTATCTATAATTTTTGATTGTTCCATACCAATATTCTACAACTTTTACATACTTTTGGCAACATTTTATACTATTTTTGGGACTAACATATTGATCCAGTGCCCAGTGCCAGTTCCTGTCAGTTGCTTGTTTTTTGTTTCGCAGAAAATCCATATCAAACGGAGTCCAAACGGGATAAAAACTTACGGAGATTTTTTTGGAACATATGTGAATTTTGGGAAGTGGAATCAACACGAGACGATGCCCGAGGGGCCCACGAGGGCGAGGAGCGTGCCCTCCTCGTGGCCACTCCGTAAGGCGGTTGGTGCCCTTCTTTCGCCGCAAGAAAGCCAATATCCGGATAAAAATCGTGTCCAAATTTCAGCCCAATCAGAGTTACGGATCTCCGGGAATTTAAGAAACGGTGAAAGGGCAGAATCAGAGAGCGCAGAAACAGAAAGAAACACAGAGAGAGATCCAATCTCAGAGGGGCTCCCGCCCCTTTGCCGCCATGGAAGCCAAGGACCAGACGGGAAACCCTTCTCCCATCTAGGGGGAAGGTCAAGGAAGAAGAAGAAGAAGGGGGCTCTCTCCCCCTCTCTCCCGGTGGCGCCGGAACACTGCCGGGGCCATCATCGCGACAACAATCTACACCAACAACTTAACCGCCGTCATCACCAACTCTCTCCCCCTCTATGCAACGGTGTAACCCCTCCTTTACCCGCTGTAATCTCTACTTAAACATGGTGCTCAACGCTATATATTATTTCCCAATGATGTATGGCCATCCTATGATGTTTGAGTAGATCCGTTTTGTCCTATGGGTTAATTGATGATCTTGATTGGTTTGAGTTGCATGTTTTATTATTGGTGCTATCCTATGGTGCTCTCCATGTCGTGCAAGCGTGAGGGATCCCCGCTGTAGGGTTTGCAATGTGTTCATGATTTGCTTATGGTGGGTGGCGTGAGTGACAGAAGCACATACCCGAGTAAGTAGGTTGTTTGCGTATGGGAGTAAAGAGGACTTGATGCCTTATAATGCTATGGTTGGGTTTTACCTTAATGATCTTTAGTAGTTGCGGATGCTTGCTAGAGTTCCAATCATATGTCCGTATGATCCAAGAAGAGAAAGTATGTTAGCTTATGCCTCTCCCTCAAATAAAATTGCAATAATGATTACCGGTCTAGTTATCGATTGCCTAGGGACAAATAACTTTCTCGTGACAAAAAGCTCTCTACTAAAACTAACTTAATTGTGTCTTTATCTAAATAGCCCCTAGCTTTTATTACATGCTCTTTATTATCTTGCAAACCTATCCTATCACACCTACAAAGTACTTCTAGTTTCATACTTGTTCTAGGTAAAGCGAACGTTAAGCGTGCGTAGAGTTGTATCGGTGGTCGATAGAACTTGAGGGAATATTTGTTCTACCTTTAGCTCCTCGTTCGGTTCGACACTCTTAATTATCGAAAGAGGCTACAGTTGATCCCCTCTTCTTGTGGGTTATTTGTAATAAAGCCGCATAGTCTGATTGCCTGGTTCGCCTCATGGACACCTCCTTTATGGACCAAGACATTGGATAAAGTGCGGTCACGCGTTATGCCAACACCCCTGTAGCATCTACATGGGGGCTGAAGCCGACGACTGGCAACTTTCAGAAATATAATAATAAACAGCCGCACCAGAGGAAATATTGCTTGAAACATAAGGCGCAAACATAAATATATCACAGCATGGGTTCATCACATAGTTTGTACGACCCGAACACACTTAATCAAATATTACGTCCTTAGAACATTGGCCCTCTACTATTCGGGCCCCTTCTAGACGTCCTCGAAGTACCTCTCCGACTTCTGATGAACTTTGCCTACAGGCGGGCCTGTGGTTGCTACTTCGGTGGCCTTCATCTTCGCCCATTGCATCTTGACGCGGGCGAAGGCCATCCGAGAACCCTCTATGCAGGCTGAGCGCTTTATAGCTTCAATCCGTGGCCGCACGTCGACAAGCCGCTTGACCAGGCCGATGTAGCTACTAGGAATAGGCTCGGCCGGCCAGAGTTGGACTATTAAGTCCTTCATGGCCAGGCCAACCACCTTATGAAGCTCTGTCAGCTGCTTCAGCTGGTCGTTCAAAAGTGGCAGGTGTTCCAGCGCAAGATATTGCGACCAGAACAACTTCTCCGTTGAGTTCCCCTCCTGGGCTCGGAAGAATTGTGCAGCAACGGCGACACTCTTCGGAAGATCCGCAAACACGCCTGGAGAACTCCACACTCATGTAAGCAAAGCGTACCTCTGGCCCCCAAAGATACTTTGCAAAAGAAAGGCCTTACCAAGCGCTATCTGCCTCGCTTGCTGGATCTCTTCGCGAGCACTCCGGGACTCGCTCCACGCCTCTTTGGCATCATGGAGAGCCTTGGCAAGCTCAGAGGACTGGGCCGAAGTCTTCTCCTCCAAAGTCTCGCACTTGCGAATGGCATCCTACAGCTCTTCCTGGACTTCGGCCACCCGAGCTTCATGACGACGGCGGGCGACCTGCTCGGCCTCCAGTTCAGCAGTCGCTTTATCATCGGCTTCCTTACTCGCCTCCACCTCTTTCTTGGCTTGGGCGAGGGCACCTTTGAGGGTCTCGACCTCGGCTGCGCCCGCTGTGATCATCATTAAAACATTCCATGAGTTAACCTCTGAATATATATTTCTTCTAATGTTAAAATAAATTCCCTTTTTAACCCCTATACGCATACCTTGCGTTTCATCGAACCAATTATTAATGCGGTCGATTTCATCATCGGCCACCTGAAGCTTCCAATTGAGTTCGGAAACTTCTGCGGCTTGGGCGGTTGCCACCAACAGGGAAGCCTATCACCATAACAGCACAGCATGTTACTCTCCTGAATACTATGTGGATCGTCTGTCCGGTTTCTTTCAAACCGGACAGAGCCTCAGGGGCTACGGTCTGTACACATGTATATTCCTCTATATGAAAAGTTTTTCGAACATTACGTCGCATACCTCAAAGCCTGTCAGTAGGCTATGGAAGGCTTCATTCAGTCCGCTCTTAGCAGATTCAACCTTCTCCACTACCGCACCCATCAGGGTGCGATGCTCCTCCATGATGGAAGCACGTTGCAGTGCTTCCACCAGAGCGTCGGGCACCTCCGGATTAGTGGAGGCCGCCGATGGAGCTGATGCTCCTCCCCCCTCTTTTGAAGGGGGTTGCTGATCTGATCCCGGAGCTACATTGGTCTCTGGAATGGTGTTTGACTGGGGGCCGTATTTTTGGGGCTCCCCGCCGTCGGTGGTCGTAGGGGTCGCCTCCCCTAGCTCCTCGGCGACCAAGGTATTAACCTTGGGCGCCTTCTCGACGGCCTTGCTTGCCCCCCTTGGCCAGGATAGGTCCTTCGGGATAACACCTCGGTGTCACCCATGGTGATAGGCGAGGGGGCTCATGGCGGCGTCTTGCTCTCTGCCATCTCGGGCGGCAGAGAGTTCCCCTTCGATAACGGAGTGTTCGGGAGCTCACGTGGAGGGCTGAAAGGCACATCGCAAAATAACTTGTACAATGGAAAGGGGAAGACCGAAGATAAACAGTAAGTATCTGAATACTTACGATTCGGCCAGGGGCTTCGCCCTTGGAGGCTTTTTGCGGACTAGTTCGGATTCTGAGTCCGAACTGTCCTGGAGGATCACTTTCCCTCTCTTGGGCGCCTCCCCCTCCGGGTCTTTGGAGGACGCCCTCTTCTTCATCCTCCCCTTATGGGGGGAGTCGCTTTCCACCTCCTCCTCCTCTTCTTCCTCGTCTCCCACGCGGGAGGAGAGAGCTTGGTATCTCCGGACACTGCGTCTGAAGGACCTTTGTGGCGGGGGCTGCTCTTGGCCTCCTTGCCCTTCTTCTTCTTGGCCTTCTTCTCCGGCGCCTGATATGGTGCCAGGACGAGCATCTCCGTTAGCTGGGGGGTGGCCGGGTTCTCCGGCAGTGATGCCGGACAGTTGATCCGCTCCGCCTTCGCCGTCCAGCCCTGTGTGGAAAAGTGGATAATATAATCTTCATCACATCTGAAGTGTTGGCCGAATAAGTATTCGGAAGGGTTATTGTCGGTGTCAGAATCGGTGGATCTCGGGTAGGGGGTCCCGAACTGTGCGTCTAGGATCGATGGTAACAAGAGATGGGGGACACGGTGTTTACCCAGGTTCGGGCCCTCTCTATGGAGGTAATACCCTACTTCCTGCTTGATTGATCTTGATGGATATGAGTGTTACAAGAGTTCATCTACCACGAGATCGTAATGGCTAAACCCTAGAAGTCTAGCCTATGAGTATATGGTAATGAATCTGTCCTATCCGGACTATGCTCTCCAGTTTATATAGACACCGGAGAGATCTAGGGTTACATGAGGTCGGTTACATAAGAGGGAATCTTCATGCTCGATCGCCTAGCTTGCCTTCCACGCCAAGTAGAGTCCAATCCGGACACGGGTATAGTCTTCGGTCTTCATGTCTTCATAGCCCATCAGTCCGGCCCATGGATAACGGGTCGGACGCCCGAGGACCCCTTAGTCCAGGACTCCCTCAGTAGCCCCTGAACCTGGCTTCAATGTCGAGGAGTCCGGCGCGCAGTTTTTCTTCGGCATTGCAAGGCGGGTTCCCTTTTTCCAAACTCCAAGATAGTCTTCAGACGTAATGGTTGTATCCGGACCTGTTACACACCATGCACAACTGCAGAGAGAATATATATATTTTACACGAGTCCCATCTTCTAACAGCTTTCTGTAATGCGACAAGATGTTCGTTCGGTCACAATTTTGAACTGTTTATCCCACATTTCAAGACGCGGTTTGCTATTGGCACGTCTTGTCGAAGCAGAGATCGTGTCCCCTTATCGCGGAATTCTCATCAATGCGGGCATGGGTAACCCAACCGTGCCATTTGCACAACCTTTGGGAATAGGCGAATCTTAAGGCGAGCGAGGAGGCGTTTTAATGTTTGTTGCCTTTATAAGAGGATAAGGATCCCCTCCTCCTCTTCTCACGCTTTCTCTCCGTCTCCGCCTTCCCGATCTCGAGCTCCAGCGCCCAAGTTCTAATCTCCTTTCCACCCCAGCAACCATGTCCGGATCCGGTGGTCAGGGCAAGTGGATGGTCTCCTCCGTCGCGGAGGAGGACATTACTGAGCTCCGGGCGGCCGGATACTTGGCGAAGGGAATCGCCCACCGCTTGTCGGCCGAGGGACAAATCGTTCCCACGTCGGAGCCCAACGAGAGGGTAGTATTCCTCCCTCATTTCTTCTGCGGGCTGGGGTTCCCCATCCATCCCTTCATCCGCGGGCTGATGTATTATTACGGGGTGGATTCCCATGATCTGTCCCCAAACTCCTTCCTCAACATCTCGGCGTTCATCGTCGTGTGCGAGGCCTTCCTCCGCATCCACCCCCACTTCGGGCTGTGGCTCAAAGTCTTCAACGTGAAACCGAAGGTGGTAGACGGCCAGCACGCGGAGTGCGGAGGAGCCATGGTGAGCAAGCTGCCCAACGTCTCCTGGCCGAAAGGTATTTTTGTTGAGACAGTGAAGGAGTGGCAGAGACAATGGTTCTATATCACAAAACCCCGCGGCATCTCCTGGGCCGCGGCTGCCGAATTCCTCTCTGGCGCTCCTATGCGGCTCACCTCTTGGGTTGAGAAGAGTCCCGATTGGGGTTCGTCCAACGAGGTAATAGCGCTGCAGACGCGCGTTCAAAGAATGATAGCCAAGAACATCAAGCTTGTATATGTAATCCAGGTGATGTTAGTTCGCCGAATTCTCCCGTGCCAACACCGAAGCCGCCCCTTGTGGGAGTTCAATCCGAAGAAGCACCGGACCTTGGTGAGGCTCTTCGAGACTACGAGGACGCGTGGAAGTTGCTCTTTAAGGGCAACGAGAAACCGCCGGCCGCGGATTCAGATCGCGGACACGACGCTAGTCATCCTGCCAGTGAGGTATGTCTCTTTTAATGTATTCCCTGCCTGTTTGATGCTAGGGTGACGCCTGAGCTTTCATTATCGCTCTTTCAGGACTGGACGGAGAGGGCGAAGCGGATCCAGTGTCCGGCTCTGTTGCCTGAAGAACCAGTCATCCCGCGCCTAGCGAAGATGCTGGTGCCGGCGCCGTATAAGGCGCCGGAGAAGAAGGCCAAGAAGAAGGCCAAAGGGAAGGCCAATGGGACCAAGAGTGGCCCCCGTCGTAAGGGCACCTCGGACACGCCGTCCGAAGGCGACGAGACCCATTCCTCCGCCCTGAGGACGATGACGAGGAAGAAGAGGAGGAGGAAGGAAACGATCCTCCCCCTGAAGAGAGGAGGAAGAAGAAGAGGGCGGCTTTGGCGCATCTGGAGGCGGAAGCGCCCAAGAAGGGGAAGGGCGTCCCAGCGGACAACACCGCATGGGACGTCGGTAGTAGTCCGAAACGACGTCCCCACACTAAGCCTCAGGCCGCCTCTTGAGTGACACGGCTTATTGATGCGCACATCAGCTCTTTTTCCCTTTATTATTTGAACATAGTCAACTGCACCATTGCAGTCCGGCCCGTGATCTTATCCAGCAATCCTCCTCTGGAGGTTCATTGGCTTTGTCGGAGATGGCGAGCAGGTCGCCACCGCCTGCTTACTCCCCCGGGGCCGGGGACGACACCGAAGTACTGTCCTTAAGGACCGCTCCGAAGGGAGGAGCCCAGGACATTGTTCGGGAGGCGCCACAAGGCGAGACCTCCACTGCCGGACCCGTGGGGGATCCAATCCCCATGGAGACTGGCGAAGAGGGCCGTATCCAGGTCGGCCCTCAGCCGAATACGGTTCCAGAGCCCCCTATGGTTCCGGAGTCGGGTGAGCAACTCCCTTTGAAGGGGGGTGCCCTGCCTCCACTGGCGGCTCCTGTCCATCTAGGAGCATCGGATGATCTAATGGGGGCGCTGCGAAGCGCCTCCATTGTGGACGAGCACCGTGTCCTTATGGGAGTGGTGATCGAGAAAGTTCAGTCTGCCAAGAACGGACTGAATGAGGCCTGCGGCAGCCTGTTAACAGGTTTTGAGGTAAGTGACATAGAAAGAGAAAAAACCCATGCAGTCAGTAGCCCCTGAGACACTGTCCGGTGTTCGGACAGAAGAACCGGACAGTGGATCAATCCTCTGTTGTAGGAGGCTAATCGTAACATGTGTTCATAAGCAGGCGTCGCGGTTGGCCGCAACCTCGTATGTTGCTGAAGTCTCTGGATTAAAGCAGAGGCTGGAGCGGACCGAGAACGAGCTCGGCGAGGTTTCAATGCGGCTTCAGGAGAAGCAAGGTAGGTTATGTCTTGCTGTGTGTTCGGAAAGAACAAGCGTTGCATACTGACCATAATGTCAAAATATGTGCAGGAGCCGCGACCGAGGTGGAGGCCCTGAAAAAGGTTCTGGCCGAAGCCGAGGGGAAGGCCGTCGAGCAGCAAGCCACTCAAAAAAAACTCGAGGCTCGAGTCAAGGAGGTCCAACAGGAGCTCCAAGATGCGGTGAAAAAATGTGAGATCTTGGAGAATGATGCGTCAGCTCAAAAGGCCGAACTCTCCAAGGCTCGTTAGAGTGCGGAGACCGCACGGAGTGGGGCCCGGGCCGCCCTTCAGGATATCCAGGAGGCTAAGAAGATCACGGCGGATAAGGCTTTTAAGATGCAAAGCAAGTATGCGGAGAAGCAATACCTTTTACTAACACGGGTTCGGAGTTCCCCAGGGGCTTTTGCGGATTTACCACATAGCGTATCAGACGCTGCAGAGTTCTACCAAGCTGAAGGAGGAGGTTCGACGGAGAAGTTATTCTGGACGCAGTGTGCGACACCAGAGCATCCCATGTCCTTCACCGATCAGCTGAAGCAGCTGGTGGAGCTGCACAGGGTGGCCGAACTAGCCATGAAGGATATAACAATCCGGCTATGGCCAGCGGAAGCTATGCCCGGCAGCTACTTCGGACTTGTGAGGCGGTTAGTGGAAGCCTGTCCGCGACTGGACGTCGTCAAGCGTTTTGCCTGTATTGAAGGTGCTCGTATGGCCTTCTCTCATTGCAAGATGTGGGGGGGGGGAAGATGAATGCTGTTGAAGTTACCAGCGGGCCGCCGGAGGGCAAGGAGCACCGCACATCCGAGAAATATTTTCCGGATGTCATAGAAGGGTCTCGAATTGTGGCAGCTCAATGTTCGAAGGACATTATTTTCGAATGAATACATTCATGTTGTCCTTTGCCTTGTACTATAAAGACAAAGCTTGTTTTGTAATGTAATTTCGTTATGCTTTAAATTGTTTCCTCCTATGAGGCTGTGTTATATGCAATCTGAGGGTTGGCCAGTCGTCGGCTTCTGCCCCCACGTAATTAGTATGGAGGTGTTCGGGATGGGATCTAAACAATCTTGATCCAATTATATGGTCCTTGAAGGAGTTGTTTAGCGCAACGAACAAGACAATCAGACTATACGGCTTAAATGCCCTCACTTAGCCATAGGAGTTTTATAATTAAGCAAGTGCGCAGCCCCTAGTCCAAGCCAGGGTGCTGTTAGCATCTGATCGGGAAGTGCCGATCCTTCGCGTGACGCGGAAAAATCTCCAACGATTTTGTAACCCTCGAACAGCTGACCGGCTCTCGCCGTATCATGATAGTCAGTTTTCGGCTTTCTCTACTGAGGTGCTCATCCGGTCAAGGCCAGGGCACAATCACAGTAGTTCTCCCTTTACTACCCTAGCCGATAGAGCGGAACGTAGGGTAGCAAGCACAGGAGCCGGGCAACCCAACTATTGACCAAAGACATGATTCGGAGCCAATGCATATAATGCTAAATTCGGGGTGCCGAACTTCTATAAAAGAAGTGTTCGGACTTTGTTGCCATGTTATGGGGCGATAAACAGCCCCTGGCGAATATGAAACGTACGAAAGAGTACCGATGTAGCTGATAAGCAGATCGAAATAAAATAGAGTAAGAAGCGAAAACCACATAAACTGGGCTATTTAACTGACTTTATTATAACTGAATGGATACATCAAGGCGTATCTTATACGAATAGTGCTATAAGCACCCGGGCTATTTAACATGCCGGCATCAAGAAGAGGCAGCGTGCGGGTCCTGAGAAATACGTAAAAAATACCATCAAGAAGAACATATGGAGGTTGCCCTACACACCTATGCTGCATGCCCCCTTTGTATGCCGATCCTTCGAAGGGGCTGATGATCAGGCTCGCGAGAAAAGGAACCTGAAACGGAAAGAAAAAAGTGTGTCCGGGGTCGGTCTAGCCGAACTGTAGATCCCAGGTTAGCTTGTGCCTCCGCCAACGTCCACGGAATTTCGAGTGCGTAATTATGTACGCGTGGTACGAATGCCACTACCTCCTCGGGACTGGGACGGAGGCCAAATTGCTAGTCGAGCTCTTGACGAGCCTTGTTGTCCTGCTGCAGTGTAGTTCAGAACTTCTTGATGGTGTCCAGGGGCTCGGCAGCCGCACTATGGTGCTGCTTGAGAAGGCCGCTCTGTACCTCTGCTGCTAGGGCGGCGGTGTGCTCCTCTGTTCGGAGGGAGCGTTCTGTGTTGCCATTGACTGTTATGACGCCGCGTGGGCCGGGCATCTTGAGCTTGAGATAAGCGTAGTGTGGCACTGCATTGAATCTAGCAAACGTTGTTCGTCCGAGCAGTGTGTGGTAGCCGCTGCGGAATGGGGCGATGTCGAAGATTAACTCCTCACTTCGGAAATTGTCCGGAGAGCCGAAGACCACTTCCAGCGTGATTGAGCCCGTACAGCGGGCCTCAATGCCTGGTGTGACTCCTTTGAAGGTAGTCTTTGTTGGTTTGATTCGTGAGGGGTCAATTCCCATCTTCCGCACCGTGTCTTGATAGAGCAGGTTAAGGCTGCTACCACCGTCCATCAGGACTCGTGTTAAGTGAAACCCGTCAATAATTGGGTCCAGGACTAGTGCGGCTGAACCACCGTGGCGGATGCTAGTTGGGTGGTCTCATCGATCGAAGGAGGTCGGGAATGACGACCATGGATTGAATTTTGGGGCGACTGGCTCTACCGCATAGACGTCCCTGAGTGCACGCTTACGCTCCCTTTTGGGGATGTGTGTGCCATATATCATGTTCACCGTTTTGACTTGAGGGGGAAATTTCTTCTGCCCTCCAGTGTTCGGCTGCCGGGGCTCTTCGTCCTTGTCCTCACTTTGTGATCCCTTTTCTTTGTTTTCGGCATTTAACTTGCTAGCCTGCTTGAAAACCCAACAATCCCTGTTGGTATGATTGGCTTGCTAATCCGGGGTGCCGTGTATTTGGCACGGACGGTCGAGTATGCGGTCTAGGCTGGAAGGTCCTTCATTGTTTCTTTTGTAGGGCTTCTTCCGTTGGCCGGACTTGGAGCCTCTGAATCCGGCGTTGACTGTGGTGTCATCGGTGTTGTTATCATTGCTTCGGCGTTTGTGCCTATTGCGCCAGAGCTTGCCAGTGCTATTCTTGGCCTCAGAGGGGCCTGTCTCGCTGGCTGCGTTGTTACTACGGGCCAGCTAACTGTCCTCTCCCGCGCAAAAGCGGGTCATGAGTGTCGTGAGGGCTGCCATAGACTTCGGCTTTTCTTGGCCGAGGTGGCGTGCTAGCCATTCGTCGCGGATGCTGTGTTTGAAGGCTGCTAAGGCCTCGGCATCCGGACAGTCAACGATCTGGTTCTTTTTGGTTAGGAATCTAGTCCAGAATTTTCTGGCTGATTCTCCAGGTTGTTGAACTATGTGGCTTAAGTCATCGGCGTCTGGTGGCCGGACATAGGTTCCTCGGAAGTTGTCGAGGAAAGCCTCTTCCAAGTCCTCCCAGCTGCCGATGGAATTTTCAGGCAGACTGTTAAGCCAGTGCCGAGCTGGCCCTTTGAGCTTTAGTGGGAGGTATTTAATGGCGTGGAGATCATCTCCTCGAGCCATGTGGATATGGAGGATAAAGTCCTCGATCCATACTGCTGGATCCGTTGTGCCTTCGTATGATTCCATATTGACGGGCTTGAACCCCTCGGGTAATTCGTGATCCAATACTTCATCTGTGAAGCAGAGAGGGTGTGCGGCGCCTCTATATCGGGCCGCGTCGTGGCGTAGTTCTGATGGAGTCCGCTTGCGATGTTCGGCCCGGGCGTGGTTAGATTTATCACGTCTGAATAGGTGGCCTCCCTCGTGCCTCGAGGCACGTCCTCGCGATCCGTAGATCGATCTTGTGTGTCCTGTTCTATCGTCCAGGATTTGCCGGAGGTCGTATGTGTGACCCCGAAATCTTCCGTCTCTATTTTTGCGAGGCGGTGAGGCAGGCTGCTGTTTGGCCTGAGTTGCCGCTTTATCCCGGCCGCGGGGTGGCCGGTCGGCCGCCCTGTCTCGACCACGCGGTGTTCGCTCCTCATTATGCGAGGGAGATATGTGTTCTGGTGCCTCCTCATCAACTTGAGGTAGCAGTCTGCGTTTCGGGTAGCTCTTGGCTGGGCGCTTGAGGCCGTATTCTTCCGCTGTCAGGACGTCAGTCCATCTGTCGACGAGCAGGTCTTGTTCAGCTTGAAGTTGCTGCTGCTTCTATTTCAGGCTCCTTGCAGTGGCTATGAGTTGAAGCTTAAAGCGTTCCTGCTCTAGAGGGTCCTCAGGCACGATGAAATCTTCGTTGCCGAGGCTTGTCTCCTCTTCGGAGGGCGGATGGTAACTATCGTCCTCCGAGTTATCTTCTATGACCTGTTCATTAGGGTTGTCTTGCATGTTGTCATGTTCCTCCTGTTCGGATGCAGTGCCGACAGGGTCTTGATTGTTTTCGGCGTCGCTGATGTCTACTACACAACCTTCTTCTTGTAGACGTTGTTGGCCCTCCAAGTGTAGAGGTTTGTAGGACAGTAGCAAATTTCCCTGAAGTGGATGACCTAAGGTTTATCAATCCGTGGGAGGCGTAGGATGAAGATGGTCTCTCTCAAGCAACCCTGCAACCAAATAACAAAGAGTCTCTTGTGTCCCCAACACACCCAATATAATGGTAGATTGTATAGGTGCACTAGTTCAGCGAAGAGATGGTGATACAAGTGCAATATGGATGGTAGATATAGGTTTTTGTAATATGAAAATATAAAAACAGCAAGGTAGCAAGCGATAAAAGTGAGCACAAACGGTAATGCAATGCTAGGAAACAAGGCCTAGGGTTCATACTTTCACTAGTGCAAGTTCCCTCAACAATAATAACATAATTGGATCATTTAACTATCCCTCAACATGCAACAAAGAGTCACTCCAAAGTCCCTAATAGCGGAGAACAAACGAAGAGATTATGGTAGGGTACGAAACCACCTCAAAGTTATCCTTTCTAGTCGATCTATTCAAGAGTCCGTAGTAAAATAACATGAAGCTATTCTTTCCGTTCGATCTATCATAGAGTTCATACTAGAATAACACCTTAAGATACAAATCAACCAGGACCCTAATGTCACCTACATACTCCAATGTCACCTCAAGTATCCGTGGGTATGATTATACGATATGCATCACACAATCTCAGATTCATCTATTCAAACCAACACAAAGTACTTCAAAGTGTGCCCCAAAGTTTCTATCGGAGAGTCAAGACGAGAACGTGTGCCAACCCCTATGCATAGGTTCATGGGCAGGTCCCGCAAGTTGATCACCAAAACATACATCAAGTGGATCACGTGATATCCCTTGTCACCACAGATACGCACATGCAAGACATACATCAAGTGTTCTCAAATCCTTAAAGACTCAACCCAATAAGATAACTTCAAAGGGAAAACTCAATCCATTACAAGAGAGTAGAGGGGGAGAAACATCATAAGATCCAACTATAATAGCAAAGCTCGCGATACATCAAGATCGTATCACCTCAAGAACACGAGAGAGAGAGAGATCAAACACATAGCTACTGGTACATACCCTCAGCCCCGAGGGTGAACTACTCCCTCCTCGTCATGGAGAGCGCCGGGATGATGAAGATGGCCACCGGTGAGGGATCCCCCCTCCGGCAGGGTGCCGGAACAGGGTCCCGATTGGTTTTTAGTGGCTACAGAGGCTTGCGGCGGCGGAACTCCCGATCTATTCTGCTCCCCGATGGTTTTAGGGTATATGGATATATATCGGCGAAAGAAGTCGGTAAGGGGAGCCACGAGGGTGGAGGGCACGCCCAGGGGGTGGGCGTGCCCCCATGCCTCGTGCCTTCCTCGTTGCTTCCCTTACGTACACTCCAAGTCTTCTAGATTGCTTCCGTTCCAAAAATAACTCTCCCGAAGGTTTCATTCCATTTGGACTCCGTTTGATATTCCTTTTCTTTGAAACACTGAAACAAGGGAAAAAAACAGGAATTGGCACTGGGCTCTGGGTTAATAGGTTTGTCCCAAAAATAGTATAAAAGTGTTTAATAAAGCCCATAAACATCCAAAACAGATAATATAATAGCATGGAACAATCAAAAATTATAGATACGTTGGAGACGTATCAGTCGCCCGGAGTACTATTTTCTCTGGTGCCAGTGTTGCCATCCTTTGAGCGACGAGGCTTAGAATGGCGTTTGGGACGCCGGCGCTTGGAATGCGTCTCAGAGGGTTTGTTCTTATCCGGCTCTTGTTTGTCGTCGCCAGATCCTTTAGGTGTATCAACCATGTACACATCGTACGAAGAGGTGGCCATCCAACGTCCAGTGAATGGCGGGTCTTGGCCCTACTCCCTGTCGGCATCGTCGTCCATACCGTTGATGTCTTCGGAGCCATAGTCGAGTACGTCGGTTAAGTCATCAACGGTGGCTATGAAGTGGGTGGCGGGTGGGAAGCAAAATCCCTCATCGTCCGCCTCTAGCTCGAACCGAACATAGTTCGGCTGTGAGTCTTCCTCCAAGGACAAGTTCTTCAAAGAATTTAGTACGTCACCCAAAGGCGAATGCTGGAAGATGTCTGCGGCACTAAATTCGAAAATCGATAACCGATCCAGCTCGATGTCCGCAGGCGCACTTGATCCGGAACGTGAAGCCGGAGACAAGTCCGGAGTTCCGTCGATGCAGGCATTGCAGGATGTCGAGTACGTGTGCGGCTCCGACGCCGCGTACTTTATGGCCTCGGAGGGGATGATCTGCTTCCGTATTGAGGCCGTTGCAGTAACAGGATCCATCTCCTGGGTGTGCCCCGATGACGGATTTAAGTCATGTTCATCGGAGAGAAGGGGAGCGATCGCCGCGGTCTCAAATCCATCGAAGATCGAGTCTCCGCGGATATCCGCGACGTAGTTCAAGCTTCCAAATCTGACCTGATGGCCAGGGGCGTAGCTATCGACCTGGTCCAGACGGCCAAGAGAGTTGGCCCGCAGTATGAAGCCGCCGAACAAAAAGATTTGTCCAGGGAGGAAGGTTTCTCCCTGGACGGCGTCATTACTCACGATCGAAGGGGCCATCGAATCCTTTCGTCGATGGCACAGTGGAACTCTCAATGAAAGCACCAATGTCGGTGTCAAAACCGGCGGATCTCGGGTAGGGGGTTCCGAACTGTGCGTCTAGGATCGATGGTAATAGGAGACGGGGGACACGATGTTTACCCAGGTTCGGGCCCTCTCGATGGAGGTAATACCCTACTTCCTGCTTGATTGATCTTGATGGATATGAGTGTTACAAGAGTTGATCTACCACGAGATCGTAATGGCTAAACCCTAGAAGTCTAGCCTATGAGTATATGGTAATGAATCTGTCCTATCCGGACTATGCTCTCCGGTTTATATAGACACCGAAGAGATCTAGGGTTACATGAGGTCGGTTACATAAGAGGGAATCTTCATGATCGATCGCCTAGCTTGCCTTCCACGCCAAGTAGAGTCCAATACGGACACGGGTATAGTCTTCGGTCTTCATGTCTTCATAGCCCATCAGTCTGGCCCATGGATAACAGGCCGGACGCCCGAGGACCCCATAGTCCCAGACTCTCTCAGTTATGCTTACCGCTGAGGTCGGGTTCTCGCTGTCGAGCCCGATGTCCTCTGTCTTCATCGGCCAACTCTCCTGGGCCTTGAAGAGATGCTTCCATATATCTTCGTGCGTTGTGCCGAAGAACCGCTTCAGGGTCTGTGGTTCTTCCGGATTGAACTCCCACATGGGGGAGGCCCGGAGTTGGCAGGGAAGGACACAGCGCAAGAGCATCACTTGAATCACGTTTGTGAGACCAGTGTTTTTGCCCAGCACGTTGGAGATGCACTTCTGCAGCAGCATCACCTCCGGTTGGGACCCCCAATCAAGGCCCTTGGTGGTCCATGAGGTGAGTCTCGTGGGGGTCCGGATCTGAAGTCAGGTGTGGCCGCCCACTTGGCGTCGCGGGGTTCGGTGATGTAGAACCACTCTTGCTACCACACCTTGACAGTTTCGACAAATGCACCTTTAGGCCTGACGGCGTTGGGGAGCTTGCTTACCATAGCCCCGCCACAGTCCGCATGCTGACCATCGACCACCTTCGGCTTTAGCTTAAAGACCTTGAGCCATTGGCCGAAGTGTGGGGGGATGCGGAGAAGAGCCTCACACATGACGATGAACACCGATATGTGGAGGAAGGAACTTGGGGCTCGATCATGGAAATCTAGCCTGTAATAGAACATGAGGCCGCGGAAAAAAGGGTGGAGGGGAAACCCTAGCCCTCGGAGGAAATGGGGAATGAATACGACCCTCTCGCCGGGCTCCGGAGTGGGGATGACCTGATCCTTGTCAGGGAGCCTGTGCGCGATATCCGTGGACAGATATCCCGCGCTCTGGAGCTCCTTCATGTCCTTCTCGGTGACGGAGGAGGCTTCCCACTTGCCCTTGGAACCGGATCTGGCCATGGCTGGGGAGGGTGGTGGCGGTGGGAAAGATTGAAGTTTCGGGTGCTGGAGCTCGGAGATGGGAAGGCAGGAGCAAGAAGAAGGCATGGGGAAAAAAGAAGGGGTCTTTATCCTCTTATAGGCGGTGAAATACCAAATGCCCCCCTTTTCAAGCCTTAAAACTTGCCTGTTCCCAAAGAGATCGTGCGGAAGGCACGGTTGGATTACCCAAAATCGTATTGATGAGCATCCGCAATGGGCGGGCACGATCTCTGTTTTGACAAGATGTGCCAATGGAGGCTAAGCCTCGAAACACGAAACAGGAGGTGTGAAAAACGGTTCGAAATGTTAAAGAGCCAAGTGACGCTTCGCCCAAAAAATTGTCAGTAAAAGACACTATTTAATTTTGACATCTTGCCTTCATGGCTAAGGGTTGCATTAATTTTGCAGAGCCGGATACAGTTCCTTTGTGCAGGGAGTTATCCCAAAATATTCAGGAGAGGGAACCCGCCTTGCAATGCCGAAGACAATCTGCATGCCGAACACATCATTATCGAAGACTGGTTCAGTGTTCAGGGGCTACTGAGGGAGTCCTAGATTAGGGGGTCCTCGGGTGTCTGGACTATTTGATATGGGCCAGACTTATGGGCCGTGAAGATAAAAGCAAGAAGACTTTCCCCCGTGTCTGGGTAGGACTCCCATATGTGTGTGGGAAGTTTGGTGTCCAGATATGTTATTTCTTTCCCCCAGAAACTGACTATGTACAACCCTAGGCCCCTCTGGTGTGTATATAAACTGGAGGGGTTAGTCCGTAGAGGCTATCATAATATTCGTAGGCTACACAGCTAGGGTTTAGCCATTACGATCTCAGTGTAGATCAACTCTTGTAACCCCTATATTCATCAAATATAATCAAGCAGGACGAAGGGTTTTACCCCCTTTAAGAGGGCCCAAACCTGGGTAAACATCGTGTCCCCATCGTCCCTTGTTACCATTGATCCTCAGACACACAGTTCGAGACCCCCTACCCGAGATCTGTCGGTTTTGACACCGGCAGGCCTCCACACCGCTCCAAACAGACATTAGAAGTGAACCTTGGGATACATCGTTGTCTCCGCATGCCTCGGTTATCTCGTACGTGAGCCCTTTACTTTGTGATAGTCATAGTGTCTCATGATATATATCTTGCTATCACTTAGTTTTTTATCTTGCTTAGCATAAGCTGTTGGTGCACATAGGTGAGCCTAGTTGTTTTAGGTTTTGTGCTTGACAAATTAAACGCTAGTTTTATTCTGCATTTGTTCAAGCCTAAATCGTAATTATTTTAAAGCGTCTATTCACCCCCCCCCCCCAGGCGACATCCATGATCTTTCTCACATGAACATCAAACTACAAGCACACAACTGATGAATATAGCAGATTAACACAATCATTAACACAAACCATGCACAAACCAACATGGGTGTTTTAGACAACGGGGGCATCCCATGCCGCCGCACAACATCAACAGGATGTTCCTTGAGCAAAATATCAACAGGGCCTAGTTGGGTTGAATGTAGGCTACCAAACACATCCTAACGGCATCTCCTACACTGTCCATCAAAACGGACACCCCAAACGTCCACGGACGCGCCATTGGGGACGACCATCCAACCCTATCCACCAAATGCCCGTCCCTGTTTTTCCCTACATCTGGATTACTTAAATAATTAAAGATATATATCATCCTTCATTCATAATCATGTTCTGCAAACAACTAAAGATAAATATTACAATCCAAACATGAAGTTCATCAATAAAATAGTTCAAATTTGAATTCAACTTATTCTCATTTTTAATTTCCCCCCTCGAAGCACCCACAAATGCTCAACTAGACCATTTAGAAACTGCTCATGAGTTGCTTGATGGCGAATCTGCTGATCCATTTGGATAAAATCCTCAAATGTCACCAGATTGTGCTTTGGAAGTTGGGATAGAATCACTCATGTACTCAAATTCCATACCCTGCCGAACTTTGTCATTCTCAACCTCCACAATCATATTGTGCATGATCACACAAGTTATCATCACCTCCCGCAACTTCCACGGATCCCATATTTTTGTAGATTCTCGAACACTTCAAAACAAGCTTCGAGCACTCCAAATGCCCCCTCAGCATCCTTTCTCACTCCTTGCTTTGGGGCTCGGTGAGATCTTTTCTCACCCCTTGGATCAGACATGGTCTTGACGAAGGTCACCCACGAAGGGTAGTGATAACCCACAAGTATAGGGGATCGCAACAGTTTTCGAGGGTAGAGTATTCAACCCAAACTTATAGATTGGACACAAGGGGAGCCAAAGAATATTTGAGGTATTAGCAGCTGAGTTGTCAATTCAACCACACCTGGAGATTAATTATCTGCAGCAAAGTGATCAATAGCAAAGTAGTTTGATAGTTTTGATAGTAGTGATAGTAGCAACGGTAACAGTAATAGTGATAGCAGTAATTTTGTGGCAAGTGTAACAGTGATGATAGCAATAGTAACTTAGCAAGAACAATATGACATAAATTTGTAGGCATTGGATCGGTGACTTGTTGGATGATATTCATCATGTAAAAGTTATAACCTAGGGCGATACGGCACTAGCTCCAGTTCATCGATATAATGTAGGCATGTATTCCGTAAATAGTCATCGTGCTTTATTAAAGAACTTGCATGACATCTTTTGTTCTACCCTCCCGTGGCAGCGGGGTCCATATATGAAACTAAGGGATATTGAGGCCTCTTTCTAGTAGAGAACCGGAACAAAGCATTAACACATAGTGAATACATGAACTCCTCAAACTACGGTCATCACCGGGAGTGGGCCCGGTTGTTGTCACTCCGGGGTTGCCGGATCATACCACGTAGTAGGTGACTATAACTTGCAAGATAGGATCTCAAACATGGATATAATGATGAATTCATAAACGGTTCAGATCTGAGTTCATGGCACCCGGGCCCAAAGTGACAAGCATTAAGCATAGCAAAGTCATAGCAACATCAATCTAAGAACATAGTGGATACTAGGGATCGGGCCCTAACAAAACTAACTCGATTACATGATGAATCTCATCAAACTCCTCACCGACCAGCGAGCCTACGAAGGAATTACTCACTCCCGGTGGAGAGCATCATGGAATTGGCGATGGAGATGGGTTGGTGATGACGAAGAATGAAGATCCCCCTCTCTGGAGCCCCAAACAGACTCCAGATCTGCCCTCCCGAGGAAGAACACGGCTTGGCGGCGGCTCCGTCTCGTGGATTGCGATAATTCTTTCTCCCTGATTTTTTCCAGAATAATGTGAATTTATAGTATCAGGGGGGTCATCAGCGGGGCCACCAGGTGGGTACAACCCACCTGGGCGCGCCAGGAGAGGGGGGCGCGCCCTGCTGGGTTGTGCCCAACCAGGGGCCCCTCCCTGGTGGGTCTTGGCTCCATAAATTCTTATTACTGATATAAAAAATCCTCGCAAAGTTTCGTTCCATTCCGAGAACTTTTATTTCTGCACAAAAACAACACTATGGTAGTTCTGCTGAAAACAGCGTCAGTCCGGGGTTAGTTTCATTCAAATCATGCAAATTCGAGTCCAAAACAAGAGGAAAAGCGAGAGAAAAAGTAGATACGTTGGAGACGTATCAACTCCCCCAAGCTTAAACCTTTGCTTGTCCTCAAGCAATTCAGTTAATAAACTGAAAGTGAGAAAGAAAAACTTTTACGAACTCTTTTGCTGTTGTTTGCATAAATAAGCTTAAATAGCACCCAGGTTTTCGGCCAACATTATAACTAACCATGTCAACAATAACACTTAAAGATTATAATGACTCATATCAATAACATAATCAGCTAGCGAGTAATAATAAGACATCTCAAACAACAACACGTTGTCAAAACAACCATGATATAATATGACAATAATGGTATCTCGCTGGCCCTTTTTGAGACTGCAAAACATAAATGTAGAGCACCTCCGAAGTTCAAGCAGCGACTAAACATTGTAATTCATGGTAGAAAAGATCCAGTCATGATGCACCCAACATTAGCTATACACAATGCATAAATCATGACAGCTGTGCTCTACTCAGTTTCTGGCACTTGTTTTTAGTAGGTGATGACACAACATAAAAGTACATAGAAAGTCCCTTCGCAGAGGGAAGCAGGGATTTGCAGAGGTGCCAGAGCTCAATTTTTAAAATAGAGATAAATGATTATTTTGAGACATGCCCCCTTCTCATTCACTTCATGACCATCAGTTATCAACATCTTCCATGCTAAGCACTCTAGTGGCGGTTCCCAAGTGGAAAGTAAAGGTTTTGACTCCATTGGGAGTTTTTGTTTGATTATTCAAGAGATGAACTCTTTTTCATGTTTGCAGTTTGGGACTGGGCATCCCTATTACCGCCCAATTTCTCGTGCGATGGCGAGTGAATAAACACTCGACCTGAGAATAACATGCTTAGCACGAAAGATATCGACCACCTTCTGTCGTTCCATGAACGATCCAGGCACACAAAACGGATTTTTTAGAAGTTTTTAGAGGTGGCACATGCAAATTTACTTAGGACGGCAGGGTAATACCGTATATAGGTAGGTATGGTGGACTCATCTGGAATAACTTTGGGTTCAAGGTTTTTGATGTACAAGCAGAATTCCCACTTAGTACAGGCGAAGGCTAGCAATTAAGATTGGGAAGCGGCCAGCTAGAGAGCAACAACGATCATAACCAGGCATTATGCATAAGTAACATTGGACACTAGCATGAGTAGGATATGAACACCATGAACATAAATATTATAGAGGCTATGTTGGTTTTGATTCAACCATATGCATGAACATGTACCAAGTCAAGCCGCTTGAACATTCAGAGGAGGATACCATATCATCATACTACATCACAATCATTTTAACGCTATGTTGATATCCAAGATAAATCATTATCAACTCCCAGCTACGTATGCATGGCATGAGAAACTATAATCTCTAATTGTCATTGCAAACATGTTTAATCATAATGGGCTGAAGCCTGGATACTAGGTTAAACATATTTACACAGACAGAGCAAGTCGAGTTCATACCAGTTTCTCTTTGCCACGGCCAGCTCATCGAATATCGTCATTATTGCCTTTCACTTGCACGACCGAATGATATGAAAATAATAATAGTGCAAGAGTGCCATGGACTAAGCTGGAATCTGCAAAACATTTTATTCAACAGGAGAAGACAAGGTAAAATGTGCTCTTTATTAGTTCAACAGTTATTCATATGAGAGCCACTCAACATTTTCATCATGGTCTTCTCCTCGGTAAGACTCGAATAAAAGGGAAAAAAATTCAGAGAAACACACTGAAATATTTTTGGAGTTTTTGGTTTTCTTCAACAAGCAAATAAAAAGCAAAAACTAGAAAAACTATTTACACGAGAAAGCTCCCAACAAGCAAAAGAAGAACAAGGAAATCTTTTTGGATTTTCTTTTTAGTGCTAATACTAAGCATGCATAGAGAGTAAATTACTACAACTAATTTTTTTGGTTTTTCTAAAGTTTTTCAAACACACAAGAAGAAAGCAAGAAAAATAAATCTAAGCATGGATGATACAATGAAGAAAGTGTGAGCACCGACACGTAGAATGATATGTGAACATGAATATAATGTCGGTGAGAAACACGTACTCCCCCAAGCTTAGGCTTTTGGCCTAAGTTGGTAATCGATCAGTAGCCTGGAGGGTAGTAGGGATCCTGACGAGCGGGCATCCACACATCCCACCGCTGAGGTGCCTGTGCAGCCTCTGCAGCAGCGTGAGCGTTCCAGTAGGCGAGGATGTCTGCATGCATAGTCGGTATCCGCCCCTGGCAACAGAATCAAACAAAGCAGGTGCAGGCAAGGGGATAACATCACGAGTGTCAACGCTATAGACCAAGTTATAAGGAATGGCAATGTTAGGACGATCATGTGCAAGAAAGTGATGATGTAACATGGCTGCACGGTTTAGATAAACCTTAGTCAGAGGGTAATCATGGGGGCGTATCTCAACCTCGAAGTGAGCCGTCAAACGAGTAGCAAAAATCCCACCATGTATTTTGCCCTGGGATTTATTAAGGTGCAGGCGACGAGCCACAATAGCTCCCAAGCTATAAGTGTTGTCGCCCTCTACTGCACGACGTAAATAGCAAGGTCTGGTGAACTAAGTGCACCCACCTTCTCCCTAGCAAGCAAGCACTTGGTAATGAAATGTGCAAAGTAACGAACAACAGGGAAATGTAAGCCACCAGGAGTGATGGCTGACACTCTCCTATCATCCCCCACCGTCAAAGTGCGACAAAAGTCCTCAAACTCCGCCAGCCTAGGCTCAGCCAAGCTCCCATCAGACGGTATCATGCATATGTCACAAAATTCAGTAAGTGGTATATGGTGGTTTTCAGCATATAAATCAAAGCTCACTTCAGGAGGATTATTTCTAGGCAGGAAAGTAAAACTTTCGACAAACATGTTTGTGAGGATTTGGTGCTGTTCACACTCATCTACGATGAAGTCGGTGAGGCCGGCATTAGCAATAAATTGCATGACTCCTCATGAATTCCAGCATGCTGAAGGAACGGGATGTGCGGCCATTCGCATGGCCGTACCTCCGCCAACCTCCGAGGACGGAGATCACTGTCAGAAGACTCCCCAATAACACCCTTGGAGTTCTTCTTAGAGCCAAATTTCCTGAAGATATTCATGTCCGCGTACAATTTTTCCTATGAACTAAATCTGAATTTTCAGTTCACAAAATTTTCTCAACAAAACTTAACAAACTTGATAGCAACTACTCATAGGGATACATAGAGGCCATAGCAAGCATTAAAACTACTTAGAACACTAAGAATTGAACATGCAAGCACATCTACAGCAGCACCAAGAGTAGCTATTTGTTCAAAGTATAAACCACTAAAACAAAAACTAATTAGACATCTGGTGGAGTCACATACCAAGCAACAATCCCCCGAAATAGTTTCAGAAACGGAGCTTCGAGCAAAGAGATCGAAATCCGCGGGTTTGAGCTCAAGAACACGGGAGAGAGAGCAATGGGGATTTTTTCTCTAGAGGTAGGTGACAATGTGAGCTGAAGAGATAAGTGAGGGGCCCACATGGGGACCACAACCCCCCAGGGTGCGCCAGGGGGTGCTGGCGCGCCCAGGTGGGTTGTGCCCACCTGGTGCACCTCCCTCTGGTAATTTTCCCACCAAAAATTCTTAAATAATCAGGAAAAAATCATATAAATTTTCAGGGCATTCTGAGAACTTTTATTTTTGGGTCATTTTTTTATTGCACGAGAAAATCAGAAAACAGATAAAACATGGCATTTTATTTTATTTAACTAATAAGAACGGAGAATAAAAAGTGGGGATAGAAAGTAGTGCTTACTAAATACATCAACTTCATACCGTTCAAAAATGACTCATTAATAAGGTTGATCAAGTCTTATTAACAACCACTTTCGATTAGCATGAAACCGAAGAACTTTCGTAAATCACTAAGTTACCTCAATGGGGATATGCATTTCCCCAACAATAAGCATTTGATATTTCTTTTTGACAGTAGGTAGAGGTATTTGAAAACTTCCAATAGTGATTGTCAGAGATTTTTCAATAACATTAATACCATTCACTTGGAATTGTTTCTTCGGAAAGTGCACCGTATGCTCATTACCATTAATATGAAAAGTGACCTTGCTTTTATTGCAATCAATAACAGCCCCTGCAGTATTCAAGAAGGGTCTACCAAGGATAATCGACATGTTGTCGTCCTCGGGCATCTCAAGTATAACAAAGTCAGTCAAAATAGTAACATTAGCAACAACAACGGGCACATCCTCACAGATACCGATAGGTATGGCAGTTGACT
Source organism: Triticum aestivum (assembly GCF_018294505.1). Lineage (NCBI taxonomy): Eukaryota > Viridiplantae > Streptophyta > Magnoliopsida > Poales > Poaceae > Triticum > Triticum aestivum. The sequence continues at coordinate 378,751,228 of NC_057811.1, forward strand.
TGTCAGCCATTTGCAAAGATATTTCAGTAGGTGTGAGTTTATTCAAGTCAAGTCTTTTATATAAAGAGAAAGGCATAACACTAACACCAGCTCCTAAATCACACAAAGCAGTTTTCACATAGTTCTTTTTGATAGAGCAAGGTATAGTTGGTATTCCCGGATCTCCAAGTTTTTTAGGTACTCCGTCTTTGAAAGTGTAATTAGCAAGCATAGAGGAGATTTAAGCTTCCGGTATTTTTCTCTTATTTGTGATGATGTCTTTCATGTACTTTGCATAAGGAGGCATTTTAAGGATATCAGTCAAGCGAGTACGCAAAAAGACTGGCCTCAACATTTCTGCAAAGCATTCAAATTCTTAATCATCATTCTTTTTAGTTGACTTGGGTGGAAAAGGCATAGGTTTTTGAACCCACGGTTCTCTTTCTTTACCATGTTTTCTAGCAACAAAGTCTCTTTTGTCATACCTTTTTTCTTAGGTTGTGGGTTATCAAGATCAATAGGTGGTTCTATTTCAACATCATTATCTGGTTCTTTTTCATTGTGTGGTTGAGTGTCTTCATGAACATCAGCATTATCTTTTTCATTATCACTAGGTGGATGTTCATTACCAGATTGAGTTTCAGCATCAGAGATAGAAGTTTCATTATTATTGTCAGGAGGTTTTTCTATTTCAGGTTCACTAGAAGCATGCAAAGTCCTATCATTTTTCTTTTTCTTTTTAGAAGGACTAGGTACTCTAGTGTTATTTCTTTGTGAGTCTTGTTCAATTTTTTTGGGGTGTCCCTCAGGATAAAGTGGTTCCTGAGTCATTTTACCTCCTCTAGTTGCAACTCTAACAACAAAGTCATGCATATTATGATTCATTTCATCAAGTAATACTCTTTGTGATTTAGCAACTTGTTCTAGTTGAGTTTGAACCATAGAAGCATGTTCTCCAACACCTCTAACATCATTTGAGATTCTAAATAACAAGTCACTCAAGCGAGCAATCATATCAGAATTAAATTTCACTTGTTTCATAACATTTGCATTGAAGTGGTCTTGTTTTCTAATGTAGTTTTCAAACTCATAAAGGCATTGACTAGGATGCATATTGTGAGGATTATCATTTTCATTGAACTTCATAAGATAATTTACCCCTACCACCTTAGGCATTGGTGGTGTATTAAGCCCATGTATTTCTTCAATAGGAGGTAAATTTTTAACATCCTCAGCTTTAATACCTTTTTCCTTCATAGATTTCTTTGCCTCTTGCATATCTTCAGGACTGAGATATAATATACCCCTCTTCTTCGGAGTGGGTTTAGCCAGTGATTCAGGAAGAGTCCAATCATCATAATTTGTCAATATGTTATTAAATAATTCTTCAACTTGAGCAACAGTTCGTTCCCTGAAAACACAACCAGCACAACTATCTAGGAAGTCCCTAGAAGCATCGGTTAGTCCATTATAGAAGATATCAAGTACTTCATTTTTCTTAAGAGGATGATCAGGCAAACCATTAAGTAACTGGCAAAGCCTCCCCCAAGCTTGTGGGAGACTCTCTTCTTTAGTTTGCACAAAGTTAAATATTTCCTGTAAGGCAGCTTGTTTCTTATGAGCAGGAAAATATTTTTCAGAGAAGTAATAAATCATATCCTAGGGACTACACACACAACCAGGAGCAAGAGTATTGTATCAAGATTTAGCATCACCCTTTAATGAGAAAGGAAATAATTTGAGAAAAAAGTAGTAGCGGGTTTTCTCATCATGAGTAAAAAGGGTGGCTATATCATTCAACTTAGTAAGATGTGCCACAATAGTTTCGGTTTCATAACCATGGAAAGGATCAGATTCAACCAAAGTAATTAACTCTGGGTCGACAGAGAATTCATAATCCTTATCAGCAATAAAGATAGGTGAAGTAGCAAACTTAGGATCACATTTCATTCTAGCATTCAGAGATTTTTCTTTATACTTTTGTAGTAATTTCTCTAGATCATCTCTATCATTGCAAGCAAGAATATCCCTAGTTGCTTCTTCACTCATAACATAACCTTCCGGTACCTTAGGCAATTCATATCTAGGAAGGCTAGTTCTAGCAGGTGTTTCAGGAGTTTCAATTTCAAGCTCATCATCAGATTCAACAACATCATGTTGTATAACTCTAGCAATTTGTTCATCAAGAAATTCACCAAGTGGCACATCATCATTATCAAGCAAGGTAATAGCCTCATCATAAGCATTATCCATAGCAGAAGTAGCATCATCAATAACTTGCGGCATATTAGAATTGATAGCATGTGGTGGTGTTGCAAGTTTACTCATAACAGAAGGTGAATCCAAAGTAGAACTGGATGGCAGTTCCTTACCTCCCCTCGTCTTTGAGGGAAATATCTTAGTCTTTGGATCCTTCAGATTCTTCATAGTGATAATATTCTAATAATCCCAAGTGACTCAACAAATGTAGCTATGCTCCCCGGCAACGGCGCCAGAAAAAGGTCTTGATAACCCACAAGTATAGGGGATCGCAACAGTTTTCGAGGGTAGAGTATTCAACCCAAATTTATAGATTCGACACAAGTGGAGCCAAAGAATATTTGAAGGTATTAGCAGCTGAGTTGTCAATTCAACCACACCTGGAGATTAATTATCTGCAGCAAAGCGATCAGTAGCAAAGTAGTTTGATAGTTTTGATAGTAGTGACAGTAGCAACGGTAACAGTAACAATGATAGCAGTAATTTTGTAGCCAGTGTTACAGTGATGATAGCAGTAGTAACTTAGCAGAAATAATATAAGATAAATTCGTTGGCATTGGATCGTGACTCGTTGGATGATATTCATCATGTGACAGTTATAACCTAGGGCGATACGGCACTAGCTCCAGTTCATCGATATAATGTAGGCATGTATTCCGTAAATAGTCATATGTGCTTTATTAAAAAAACTTGCATGACATCTTTTGTCCTACCCTCCCGTGGCAGCGAGGTCCATATTGCAAAGTAAGGTATATTAAGGCCTACCTTTAATAGAGAACCAGAACAAAACATTACACATAGTGAATACATGAACTCCAAACTACGGTCATCACCGGGAGTGGGCCCAGTTGTTGTCACTCCGGGGTTGCCGGATCATAACACGTAGTAGGTGACTATGACTTGCAAGATCGGATCTAAAACATGGATATAATGATGAATTCATAAACAGTTCAGATCTGAGTTCAAGGCACCCGGGCCCAAAGTGACAAGCATTAAGCATAGCAAAGTCATAGAAACATCAATCTAAAAACATAGTGGATACTAGGGATCGGGCCCTAACAAAACTAACTCGATTACATGATGAATCTCATCCAACTCCTCACCGACCAGCAAGCCTACGAAGGAATTACTCACTCCCGGTGGAGAGCATCATGGAATTGGCGATGGAGATGGGTTGGTGATGACGAAGAATGAAGATCCCCCTCTCCGGAGCCCCAAATGGACTCCAGATCTGCCCTCCCGAGGAAGAACACGGCTTGGCGGCGGCTCCATCTCGTGGATTGCGATAATTCTTTCTCCCTGATTTTTTCTGGAATAATGTGAATTTATAGTATCACGGGGGTTATCAGCGGGGCCACCAGGTGGGTACAACCCACCTGGGCGCGCCAGGAGAGGGGGCGCGCCCTGGTGGGTTGTGCCCAACCAGGGGCCCCTCTCTGGTGGGTCTTGGCTCCAGAGATTCTTATTATTGATATAAAAAATCCTTGCAAAGTTTCGTTCCATTCCGAGAACTTTTATTTCTGCACAAAAACAACACCATGGTAGTTCTGCTGAAAACAGCGTCAGTCCGGGGTTAGTTTCATTCAAATCATGCTAATTAGAGTCCAAAACAAGAGGAAAAGTGTGAGAAAAAGTAGATACGTTGGAGACGTATCAGGTAGATACCATCACAAAGATAATAGCCCATGTAGTCATGACCATTGATGTTATAGTTGCACGGATGAACTTCTCCCGCACAAACCTTGCAAACAATGGAGACTGTTGGAGCACATTGATGTCATTGTGAGACCACGCCTTTCAAAAAAGGGTGTCAAATCCAGAGGTCCTGTCATGAAACTGCTTAAGGAATGATGGTGGGCTTCTTTAATTGGCTATGATATTACACTTGTCGAGCATATGGCCAATTCTTCCAATTGCAATGTCATAGACAAGCGTACTCAATGCAACTGTGCACTTCTGGTTATCGGAGAACCCAATATTTCCAACGGGGTCCTTTTTCCAAGATGAAGTAGTCATCATAGGCACATACTGAGGGATTCCTGGATTAAGGGGTCCTCGGGCGTCCGGCCTATTGGACATGGGCCGGGCTGATGGGTCGTGAAGATACAAGACAGAAGACTCTCTCCCGTGTCTGGATGGGACTCTCCTTGGCGTGGATGGCAATCTTGGCGTTCGGATATGAAGATTCCTTTCTCTGTAACTGACTTTGTACAACCCTAGTCCCCTCCCGTGTCTATATAAACCGGAGGGTTTAGTCCGTAGAGGCAATCACAATCATACAGGCTAGACTTCTAGGGTTTTAGCCATTATGATCTCGTGGTAGATCAACTCTTGTAATACTCATATTCATCAAGATCAATCAAGTAGGAAGTAGGGTATTACCTCCATATAGAGGGCCCGAACCTGGGTAAACATCGCGTCCCCCGTCTCGTGTTACCATCGACCTTAGACGCACAGTTCGGGACCCCCTACCCGAGATCCGCCGGTTTTGACACCGACATTGGTGCTTTCATTGAGAGTTCTGCTGCGTCGTCGCCAAGAGGTTTGATGGATCCATCAATCATCTACAACAATGTTGTCCTGGGGAAAGTTTTCCTCCCCGGCCAGATCTTTGTGTTCGGTGGCTTCGCACTGCGGGCCAACTCACTTGGCCATCTAGAGCAGATCGATAGCTACGCCCCAGGTCACCAGATTAGTTTTGGAACCCTGGACTATGTCGCTGACGTCCGGGGAGACTTGATCTTCCAAGGATTCGCGACCCCAACTTCCAATCTGGCCTTAGATCCGAAGCACGTCGCCATGCCCGAAGACGGACTTCTTGAGCCCACCGGACTATCTGCGGCCACTGAACCCAGTACGGAAGAGCCGGATGGAGTAGCGTCGCTGGCAGCCATCATAAAGCCAGACCCTTCTCCGGACACTGGCTCCGAACCCTCGGAGTCAGCACCGTGTGAGTTCGGCCGAGGAGGCTCCCTCCCGCCGTACTCCGCGGACTCTCTTCTCTCCGGACAAACCTCGCCTTTAAGTGAGGCTCTGGACTTAATGCGATCCCTTGTCATTACAGAGGAGCAACATCCAAACTACGCCCAGCTCGGACTAGGGGCTGAGGGCAGGGAATTTTACGCCCCACCCACCACCCACTTCACAGCCACTGTCGAGGACTTAACCGACATGCTCGATTACGGCTCCGAAGACATCGACGGTATGGACGACGATGCCGGAGATGAGCAGGCCCAAAACCTGCCGTTTACCGGACGCTGGACGGCCACCTCTTCGTATGACGTGTTGTAACACCCCGGATGTAACTTTCCATATTTGTAACTCTAACTCTTGCCATGTTTGGCTATTTGTTATGATATTCCCTCCGTGGTCAGGTTTGTCTTTTGTTTTGCTTTTTGTTCATGTCATGCATTTCATATCATGTCATCATGTGCATTGCATTTGCATACGTGTTCGTCTCATGCATCCGAGCATTTTCCCCGTTGTCCGTTTTGCAATCCGGCGCTCCTATCTCCTCCGGTGCACCCCTTCTTGTTTTCTTTCGTGAGCGGGTGTCAAACTTTCTCGGAATGGACCGAGGCTTGTCAAGTGGCCCTAGTATACCACCGGCAGTCCACCGGTCAAGTTTCGTTCCATTTGGAGGTCGTTTGGTACTCCAACGGTTAACCGGGCATCCGCAAAGTCCATTTGTGTGTTGCAGCAAAACCCCCCTCAAAACCAGCCCAAAACCCACCAAACTCTCTTCCACGCTGTAGGTCATTCGATCACGATCGTGTGGGCGAAAACCGCACCTCATTTGGAGCCTCCTAGCTCCCTCTACCTATAAATATGTGAGACCCCCGAATTTTTCGCGCAGTCCAAACCCTAACCCTCGTCCCTCCGCGCGCCGGACACGTCTGCCCGGCGCCGGACAAATCGTGCCACCGCCACGTCAGCAGCCCGTACGCCGCTGC